>NC_079502.1:91871211-92171211 GCF_030052815.1 Hevea brasiliensis
GTGGGGTGCTGGTCCCTGGGATCAATCCCTTAAGGAAAGTGATATGGGCCTCCATCTCTTGAATGTGCTGGTACACCTGCTCTGGTGTCATTCCTTGGAATGGGTTTTGATGATTTTGGATGACATCGCTGTGTGGTGGAATTTGAGCACTAGATGGGATCGTGGGTATAGCCAACTTTTGAGTCATTATTGTCACAGGCGGGTCCCCTCCCAGCATGGGAGTGCTGAAAATAATACTTTTGCTAGGAGTCCTTAAATCTCCAGCCATTAAAAAGACAAAAACCACAAACAATGAAAAAATTAGGACCAAGAATCAAAACTTACCGGTAGCACAAAAAATGTTTAAAAGGAAGAGGAATGATTTCATATGTAGGTTCTCAGCTGATGATCTAAATTTCCCACAAACAGTGCCACTAATGATATCAAAAGATCTTGGGATCTAGTCCTAATGGCATGTAAGCCTATAATAAGGAAAAATGATGAGGTGGGTGGCCCTCAAGGAAGCCACTCCGATGATCAAGTCAGAGAACTGAATGTGAGAATGTTGGAAGAGTAGCAATGAGACTTTTAGAATGAGAATATGCATACCTATTTTTAGTTACTTTGTTGGTATTTATAGGCTTTTTAGGAAAATAATTGTTGCTTCATTTATGGAAATAAACTTGGTTGATCCGCTAAGATTGTCTCCACGAAATCCACTTTTGCTTTATTACTAGCGTGACTATTGCTCAATACGTGAGATCCAGACACTGCTTGATCATTGGGGTGATTATTGCTTGATATATCTTTTGCTCGCCTTGTTAAGCGATCAAGGGCATTTTGTTTGGTCTTGCTTTAGTCCCTGGTGCTTTGCTTGGCTCGTTTGATCTTTTGACCATCTAAAACAGCGTTTGACTTTTTTAATGCCACATTGGATTTAGTTCTATTTTGATAAATAAAAAATTTATTAAAATAAAGTATTAGGAAAAATTTAGCATAGGAATCTCTAATTAAATCTAAATTAATAAGTCTGTCTAATACATTCAACTTAGAAGAAAATATGCTAAATAAAAAAAATTTAGAAACTAAAGTGGATCAAAATTTAGATGCAATATGAAGGTGGCATAGAGTTTCCATTTAATAGGTCAAGTACTACCACTAAGCTTAATGATTGCTTCAACTTGCTCATTAGTTGGAAGCTATGATGCATCTCTTAAGAAATTACTCCATCTAAAAGTTAAAATTCATAACATCTCTTAAGAAATTATTTCATCTCAAAATTAAAATTTATAGTATTAAAAATAATTTTATATTTTTTACACATTTTATAACACGAATAATCATTGAAATTGAAGCATAAATAAAATATAAACCCACATTATCTTATATTTAATTTAATGAAAGATAGTGGACAAAACTTAAACTAGTATTTAGGTTCATATTGCTCTGGGTTTTAGGCAAATTACCATCACTCAACAAACCAACTAATTATAAGAATACATATCAAGTTATTTAGGTTAATCTAGTATTTCTTTTAGACAATGGTTTATTTTCCCTCTTTAACCTTTTGGCTAATATTTGCATTAATCCTAATAAAAAATTTAGGTCAAAGAAGCTCTTCAACTTAAAATTTTAGCACAAATTAACCTTCAACTTAAAATTTTGACTTAAAATTATAACCCAAAAACACATGTGTGTACATCAAAAAACGAACATTACAATATTTCATTTGTGAGATTAAAATTATCTACTTCTTTCTACTCTCGCTATCATCTGTACTCTCTCCTATCCCCTCTTGAACATCAACCCTAATCATAATCAATATCAGCATCATTGTTAGGACTTGGTCTACCTGGTCATACGGCTTGCTTAGGCCCCTTTTTTAAGACTCAATAGCACGCTATCTAGGGTAAATAAGCACCTAACGTCTTCCTCCTTTTTTGATGTGAGATTCAATTCATTCTTGCCCTTTTTTTGCTTAGAAGCTTGCCTCCAGAGCTCTACTTCTATACTTGCACTTGTCAACTTGCCCTCATTAGTCGTCAGGTGTTACAACCAATAACCTGAGTAGTGAAATTTCCCTTCAATTTCCTAGTGTGCTTCTCTAATCTCTGTTGATTTTAGTCAAAACAGGCTCCAATGTAAGATTCCAAAAGGAAAGATTTGATAATGGATTGAGCAATTCCAAAAGGGGAAATTCCAATTCATTAGCTAACCATGGATTTAGTAATTCAAAGACCTTACTCAAATGGGTTCTCCAATTATACTCCTTTAAAATCTTAAAACCACTCCAGCCCATCACCATCTACACAGGTCCTCTTTAGCCCCCTTCTTCACATTCCAGCTTTGGGTTTGGTCATCTACTATATGATATCTCAGTTCATTAGACTCTCTAATAATCATTCAGGGCCTAAAAGCATTGAGAAGTAAATGCAACTCTGCCTCCTCCTGTTCAGTTTGGAGAGATTATTGAGGAGGAGCTCAAGCAATATAATGGCTTTGATCCAAAGAAGCCTTTGCTCATGACTATAAGGGGTCAGACCTATGACATCTCCCAAAGCTAGTATAAAATGAACTCTTAAGAGATTTTTTTTTTTAGAGGTGTTCAGTTTGTGAAGTTACCGAGTCTCATTTCTTCAAGTTTCCAATCTTATGGGTCAACAAGTATTTTAACAGCTATGTAATACAAAATTTTTGAAAAATTAATTATTTGAATAGACAAAACTTTAGTTTCTTTTAGATGATAAATTGATGCCTTTTGGAAGAGAAATTTTCTCCTTGCTTGGGGTTGGAGGATGTGTGCTTTGCTTTGGAGGGTTATGTTTGGGATTGCCAATACTTTCATTGGCCTTTCTGAAGATATGCATGGCCAAATATGGCTTCCCTACCCTTTCTTTTGTAGTAGGTTTTTTCTAGGTAGCTTTTCTATATATACAAACAATTAGTGTGTGTGTATATATATATATAATCAATCAATTTTAGAGATGTTTGATTAATAGTGTATTTGACTTGATTAATTATTTTTAACTTTTCACTTAAAATTTATTTTTTAACTTATAAGTCAATTTAAAAATAAGTAATTAATTGTTTGATAAAACTACTTAAAATTAACTGTTAAATAGTTTAAATGTTTGATTAAAAAGAGTTTAAAAATAACTTAATTTGTCAAAATGATAAAAAATATATATCATTGAGTATTGTGATTTTTAAAATAGAATAATATTGATATTTTAAAAAATTATTAGAATAATATAGTCTTCATTAAACTACTTTGATCACAACTAAAATTAGATTCCATCTTATCATTTTTTTTCTTTTCTTTTTGGTGCTTCAAATTTAATGCAAATTCAAATATTCAAAAATCTCCACTGTAATAATTCCAAATCTTTAATTTGCAAAAAATTATGGACCAACTTTAGTATTTGTATTAATGGTAGCTAGGTAGCCTGGAAAACTTTGGGCATTATTGTGTAACCACCAACAAGAACCTTCCAAATCCATCAATTCTGAAGTTACAGCTACCTAATTTCTCTTGTTTGCATGTTTAAAAAAAAATCCTATTTATGTATTATAAAATTTATTAAAATTTAATTACTAAATTTTAATTTTTATAATGATAAAACTATCAAAAATCAAAGTTGAATATTTATTTAATGCTATGTTTGATAGCAAAATTTAAAATAAGAGATTTAAATTTTATTTTAATATAAACTGTTAATAAATTGTGATTTCAAAAAACATCATTTTATTTACTATTTATTTAAATCTTGTTCGGTAACAGTTTTAAAGATAACGTTTAGTGTCAAAGCATTAAAACACTATCTTTTTTATTTATACTGTTTAGTGGCATAATATTTATACCATCGTTTACAGGTTGAAAAAGTAATTTTTGAAATATTATCCTTCCTAACTTTTAGAGATCGAAGAAGAGTTTTAATCAATATCAAAAAGATGATACTGTTATTTTTTCATTTAATAGCTAATCAATAGTTATTTTTACCAAAAACTTCTATTTTAAATAACTGTATAAATAATTAATTATTAACAGCTAATGTCTAATAGCTAACAGTTATTAGAACAACAGCAAACAGTTATTAAAATAACTAATATTACCGAATAGACCCTTGTTAAAAATTCTTTTAAAATAATTTCAAATAACACTAAACATTTCAAATTTACACTTAAATAAAATATTCTCTATATTTATAAGTCTAATATAAATTCATAACTTTAATTAATTAAAAAATTTATAATTTTATCAAATTCAAAACAAACTTCACATTTTAAATTTTTCATCTAAATATTATTTCAATTTACGTACAGTTCAACCCAGTTAAACATCTAACTCATGATATATGGTTACAATTATATTAAGCAGTCAAACTTAAAATTTTACATTATCTTATATTAGAAAGAGATCAACCAGACTTGGACGAGGGAAATTCTCCCTTAAAAAAAAAAATGAAGAAGGAAGAAAACTTAACTTTTATGGACTATAAAAATAAGAAATGAAAACTTAAAATTTGCAAGTGAGTTTTTTTTTTCTTCTCTTTTAATGACTTATCCCTTTTTTATTGGCTTAAAACAATGCATTTGGTGCAAATTGCTATAAAGTTTCTCCTTAATTAGGCCTTGCTAGATAAATAGTTTGGATTTAATGAGATTCACATCAACAAAATTCTCAGATTAAGTTAACCCACCAAATAAAAGTTTATATTATTTATCTATATAACTAACAATCTATAAGTTTTATTACGACTACACCTTCTGTTATGCGAAAATTTTCGTCTAAATTCGATTCACTATGAATTCAAAATATAAATATATGAGATTCATATATTTAATAAGTAAATTCCATCATACATCTTGTATCTTGAATTTATAATAGACTGAGTCTAAGTAAAAAAAAAAAGTCCCTTTATTATATAATTTTTATTTTTATTTATTTATTTCTTTTTCCTTCTTTAATGTTTACTTATTTATTTTTCTTAACTTTTATTTCATCAATAAATAAGTGATCAATTATTTTAAACAAATTTGAAAATATTGGTAGGAGATGCTTTCTTTATCTCAAATTTTGCATTAATAAACCTTTTCCTATCATTTGTTAATATGAGGTTGACATTAAAAGCAAACACTTAACTCTTATTGTTATATATGTTTCCTATCACTAAGTTCAAAAACTGAAGACTAAATTTTATGTTCTTTAGTATATTTATCTTTCCGCTAATTTCATTACTTGGATTACATATTCACCCAAAAGCTATCCAACAAATCATTTATATGTAACTTTACAACCTCCACAAATTAAAGAGCTTTTATCCATGTCTAACATTTTTTATATTTTTATAAAATAAATTTTGTTCATTTTATCGTTTCTGGTGACACAATGGCATGCAGATTCCTTGTCTTTAGTGGATATCTCATTACAAAGTGCTTAAGTTAATTATTTCCCATGCATAATCAAAATGGCAAACACAGGATGGAATAAATTATGCTTTTCTAGCCATCATTTTCTGCTTATTTCTCTGAATATACTAGATTATATGTTTGTGCGAACTTGATTGTTTTTTTATGTTCAGCAGCATGAAATCTGTTATTGAACGATACAACAAAACAAAAGAAGAACATCAACAATTGTTGAATCCAACATCAGACCTTAAGGTATACTCTCAATCACTTCTCATTCACTCTCTGCATGTTTTTTCACCATCACTATAGCTATCCTTACAAATTCCATTGCATTGTCTCCCCAAATAGAATGCAATCATCAAGATTACCAAACTGTTCATTTGTCTTGATTGAGCTAGCAATATAGGATTTTAACATCACTCCATTTTAGATTCTTTATCTTCAACAAGCTAAAATATATTTAAAAAAGTGAAGAATATTTAAGTGGATGTATGCAAAATTGATGTAGCAATGCATGCTATATCACCTACACAAAAGTTTAAATTATATCAACACAATGAAAGATGTAGACCACGTTACTAGAGGGTTTGTAGTAATCCAAACTGATGAAGAAAATGAAGCACTGTTTTTTCACCTGTAAAGTTGACATGAACTGTTTATTAATTAGCGTAACACAACAATGTCATCATATAACTTACTGGAACTTGATCCAATATCTACTTTTAAATAGGTGTCCACATTCTAACTTATATCACTGAATGTATGTGTGCATGGTACAAAACAAGAAATGAGGAGAGAGAAAAGTATTGAAAGCAATTATATTAGTTGAAACAAGAGAGACTACATTAGATGCTAATTGTAGAACACTACAATCTAAAGTCCAGTCAAAAGGTGTTACAAATTACTGAAAATGGAGGAATTATATCTGCACTCTCTTATAATTGAGCCCTACACGAATGTGGGAAAGTCCCACTTAATTTTGCTGAAGCTTACATTGTCTTTCATCTGTAGTAGAAATGCACATCTTGAGTTGGAAAACTTGTAAGACCACAAGTTGACTTTCCGTCATTTAAACACACATATAAACATATACATGACATTGAAATGTATATCAGTTGGGAAACTGTTAAAATCTTTATCAAACCTCAGATGATGAAGCAGTCTATAATAATTGGAACAACCAACTGGTATATGACTGAATAAGAGCAATTCACAACTATCTTTGAAAGCCGCACATAAATCATTAGGCAATACATAATCATCCTTCAAAGAATCTTTCTACATTTTGACACCAAATTCCCATCATATGGCCAAATTTTTAAATTTTGAAAAAGCTCATTGTATTTCCCATTTCCATCTTTTGTTTGGTTGAAAAACTACTCATTTCTCATCCATGAATAACCTTGCAATTGTTTTGCAAACTCCATATAATTGGTTTGATTTGCAAGGCCAAGAAATCAGTTTAGTAGCTAGGCCTGTTTGTTAAGAAAATTCTTATCAGCTTGTAATCATTCAAGCTTCATTAAAAGATATGGAAGTTCATCTCACATCTAGCAAGGCATGTTTATACATATTAAAAATTAATTTATTAAAACACATAAACATGATTTCACATGAGCATATACACATTCTATTCATTTTCTCAAACTTCAAATTGGATATTGTGCTTTATAGTTTTGGCAAAGGGAAACAGCTATCTTAAGGCAACAACTACACAACTTGCAAGAAAGACATAGGTATGCTCCTTCTCCTTGAGATTATTATTACATTACATTTTAACAAAGGCTATCAAGATGAAAGAATGGAGTATAAAAATTGACACCTTGCAAGAGTTAAATTTGGCAAAGCCAGAGTCATGTCATGTCATGTTATCCAGTCTCAAACTAGGTTGTTAAAACTCAGAAGACATAAAAGAGAGAAAAATAGAAAAGTTTGTGGTAGTGGGAAAAAAAATACATGTCTAAACCTTATTTTTCCTGAAACTCCTACTATTAAATAACTATGCCAAATCGTTAACTATGTCATATTATTAAATATGCACTTTGTAAAACATTCTTAAACAAAAATCAGAAACCATATATTATTCAAGCACAAACACTTTATGTGAGGTAACATACAACAAATTTTACATATGCAAGTACAAGAAAGTGCACTTGATTTGCATACCATGATATAATGTTACAAATATGTGATATAAAAAATACATGTTAAAGTACGTTGAATATGCAACATATAAATTATGGTATGACAGGCAATTGTTGGGAGAACAACTTTATGGTTTGAGTGTCAAAGACCTACAGAATTTAGAGAATCAACTGGAAATGAGTTTGCGAGGCATTCGCATGAAAAAGGTACAAACATTCGCTATCTATAACATATGTTGTATATACTTCCCTTTTAACATACATGCGTTGTATTTCAATTTATGTAGGAACAAATCTTAACAGATGAAATACAAGATCTTGGTCGAAAGGTCCTTTGAAAATTGCTATCCTTTTCTCACAAGTTTTTGTTATGATCTATTTTAGTTTTAATACCAATTTTTCAGTGTTTTTTATCACAGGGCAACCTTATTCATCAGGAAAATGTGGAACTATGTAAGAAGGTAAACCTTATATGTCAAGAAAACATGGAGTTGCACAAGAAGGTAGTGTGGTTTGATTATCTAAGATGCTAAAGACATCCCTAGGAAACTAATCAACCACCATTAAATTTTTAGAAACCATCAACAAATGATGACTATGAAATCTTTGCTGAATTCAAACATGGGCTCATTCTTTCAGGTTTGTGGCACAAGGGATGAGAATGCAACAACCCAAACTGAAAACTCCTTCATCCTGTATGGTTTCAATAGTTATGAAAGTTCCCACATCCCTACCCATTTACAACTAAGCCAACCTGCGCAGCCAAACTATGAGACACCACCCAAAGCAACAAAGTGAAGGTAATAAGAAAAATATTTTTATCTTTGGAGAATGGTTTAGCACCATGAGTCCACGCATCTTAATATTGAAATGAAATTTTTTTTTTTTTGGTATGGAACTGTAGCCGACTGCACTACATTGAAGCATCATGGAGATTGAGATAATTGTTAATCCTTCTGGGGTAGAATACCCCAACAATAGAAGAATATGATTGTCATAGTTAGTAGATCTAGATCAACCTATCACCATAATAAATCCTAACCTTGTCTATGATATCTATATCCATCCATATTCATAAGTGAAGCCCAGTATCAATGTAAAGTTGCATGTTAAGGATAATAAAATAAAATATTATGTGCTTATGAGTATACTCAACTATCTAATATCTATATCAAATATATTCTTTTTTTTTTCTTTTTGAAATAAACAAAGAGATCTAATCTCCATTCTTCTTCTTTTCTATGGAAAGAAATCAAACACAGAATCACTATCAGACACCAAACGGACAATCAATAACAATTCCAAGAAAGATCACATACAACAACGAAGCCCTCCTTAAAAAAATGATTTTTGCAACAAAGCCCCTCCAAAACCTGCACAATAAACAAAAATAAATAAATGATAGAATCAAGAAATGTGACTCCCTTACTGTAAATTATGATCAAAGAGTTATGATTTGCAATAGGAAAGAAACCTTTGTTTCTATTCACATCATATCCATGATACAATTACATCGGCACAATCACTTTTTATTATAATAACTAACAAGTCAAACATTGCTTCACTTATGCTAACAAAAGTTTGGCCTTTTTTCTACAAAAAAGACTTGAGGCACTAAATGTATACCATAAGGCACACAACAACTTTATAAGTAAACAGGATTGGGGGAATCTTTTCAACTACAAAATTTTTTTGAAGCACCATGATTTACAAGGGCCTTGCCGCTAAAATATAGTTTCATGGAGAGAGGATGCGTTAAATTCACAATCAAACAACTCCATTGTGCTACATAAAGTTTGAGATAGCAACTAAATACAATGACCTAGGTACTCAAATATTCCAAAAAGTACAATCTTGGACCAATAAAACTTTAAGATATTGGTGACAAGTTTCAAAGGTGTTGGAGACATATTTAAAATGCTTTTTGTGTTAGCTTAATTTCCTAACACAATAGCCATGCTATTTTATTTTTTCTTCTTAATTTGTTTCTTTCATAGGAGTGTGCAAGTCTAAGATAAGTAAGAAAAATATTTGTTGTTTTCAACTTTTCTGACAGCCACAGTCCATATGCCATTTGCTCTTCCTCTTGTCCTTGCAATGCTTATAAATTGGAAGAAATAATTCTTTGCAATAGATTTTTCTTTATAAGCTCACAATTGCACCAAATTATCTACATACCTCTCTAATATTAGGTGACATTTCTACTACAACTTCTCATAAATACAAATAATTTAAGTATCTCTTGTCTCCCATCCATCTTAAGAACCATTTCAAACTACACAAGAACAATGGATATTTATATGCACTAATGCTAATGTTCTATAGTCTCTTCTCTTAAATTACCTTACTAGGTTCATGCCACTACTTAAGGAGTTCTCTATACACAATTTAGGTTAAATAGATAGAAAAAGACAAATATATAAAGAATGAACCTTATTATGTTAAGAATCTAAACTAACAATGATTACCTGTATGCTATTCATCTCTGTTGACAAGTGGATCATGACCTGTTCTGCAGTGGTCCTAGTCTTTAGTTTGTCCTAGTCTTTAGCTGTTTTTCATCAAGATATTTAATATTTCTGTTAAGCAAATAGTGGCAGTAGAGGTCACGATTTTTTAGCTATGATAGCAGTATTTTTAGCTATTTTCAGTTCTGCTGTAACTCTATATATTTGCAATTTGAAGTTCAAAAAAAATATAACTTTTCCAATTAAATAATTGTAACATTGGTATCAGAGCCCTATTTTCTTAAGGGACCTGTGAGAGACTTGTGAGTTTTTTTTTTTGACTGAGTGTTTACCCAAAACATTAACCAATCCTGCTTCTGTAAAACACCTTTGAAAATGGAAGGTGAGAGTTCTTTTTCAGTAGTGGCTCCACCAGTGTTTGATGGAGAAGACTACCAAGTGTGGGCAGTGAGAATGGAAGCTTTTTTGGATGCGTGTGATTTGTGGGAAGCTGTAGAGGAAGATTATGAGGTACCTCCTTTACCAGGAAATCCAACAATGGCTCAGATCAAAACACACAAGGAGAAAAAGACCAAAAATCCAAAGCAAAGAATTGTCTCTTTGCTACAGTTTCTCCTACCATCTTCAGCAAGATCATGTAGCTTGGCTCAGCTAAAGCTATCTGGGATTTTCTCAAGAATGAGTATAAAGGAGATGAAAGAATTAGAGGAATGAAGGTGCTGAATCTGGTTAGAGAATTTGAAATGCAGCATATGAAGGAATCAGAAACCGTCAAGGTGTATGTAGAAAGGCTATCTGGCATTGCAAATAAGGTAAGGATACTTGGAGCTGAACTTACTGACAATAGAATTGTTCAAAAAATACTTGTATCCTTGCCTGAAAGATATGAGGCAACCATTGCTTCTTTGGAAAACACTAAAGATCTGTCAAAGATCAGTTTGGCAGAATTAGTAAGTGCACTGCAGGCACAGGAACAAAGAAGAATGATGAGGCAAGAAGGAACTACTGAGGGAGCCTTGCAAGCCAAATGGCAGCAAAATTCTGGAGACAAAAACAAGAAGTGGAAAGGAAAGAAAGGAGCAGCAGGCAGTTCAGAAAATGCAGCTACTGAAAGCAACTCCAACACTAGCAGCAAAGGAGGAAAATATTCTCCTTGTCAATATTGTGGCAGAAAGAATCATCCTCACTACAAGTGTTGGAGAAAACCTGACATGAGATGTAGAAAATGCAAGAAACTTGGGCATGCAGAGATGATTTGCAAAGAGAAGGAGACACAGCAGTAGGGTGAGGCTCAAGTTGCAACTCAACAAGAGCCAGAACAACTCTTTGTTGCTTCATGTTTCGCGTCAAAGACATCAAGCAAAAACTGGCTTGTTGATAGTGGTTGTACAAACCATAGGACCAATAATGAGGAGCTATTTAGAGAGCTCGACAAATCTGCAAGTTCAAGGGTCAGAATTGGAAATGGAGAATACATCACAGTAGAAGGAGAGGGGACGGTAGCCATTGAAAGTCTTTCAGGTATAAAAATAATCTCTGAAGTTTTGTATGTTCCTGAAATTGATCAGAATTTGCTGAGTGTGGGACAGTTACTGGAGAAAGGATTCAAATTTTGTTTAAAGATAAAATGTGTTTGATCTTTGATCCAAGCGGTCAAGAATTATTCAAAATTAAGATGCGGCAAAGAAGTTTTTCTCTGAATCCTTTGGAGGAGGAGCAAGTGGCATTTTCATGTCAACTCACTTCCACAGACACTTGGCACAAACGGATGGGGCATTTTCATCATCAAGCTTTGCTGTTCATGCAAAGAAATAATCTTGTAAGAGGTCTACCAAACCTGGAGGAGCATCTCACAAGCTGCAAGGCTTGTATGCTTGGGAAGCAAATTAGACTTCCATTCAGAACGTCTACATGGAGAGCTACAGAGAAATTGCAGCTAATCCATACTGATCTATGTGGTCCGCAGTCAACTCCTTCACTAAATGGCAGTAGGTATTACATAGTTTTTATTGATGATTTAACAAGAATGTGCTGGATATACTTTATGAAGTTTAAATCGGAAGTTGCTGGAATTTTCATAAAGTTCAAAAACTGGATTGAAAACCAAAGTGGCTGCAGGATTCAAGTCATTAGA
Source organism: Hevea brasiliensis (assembly GCF_030052815.1). Lineage (NCBI taxonomy): Eukaryota > Viridiplantae > Streptophyta > Magnoliopsida > Malpighiales > Euphorbiaceae > Hevea > Hevea brasiliensis. The sequence goes on from NC_079502.1 coordinate 91,883,349, forward strand.
TTGGATAATGGCACTGAATATACATCAGAAAGATTCAATTTATTTTGCGAAGAGGCTGGAATTGAGCACCAGCTCACTGTCCCTTACTCTCCACAGCAAAATGGGGTTAGTGAGAGGAAGAACAGAACCATTATGGAGATGACTAGGTGCTTGTTACATGAGAAGAATCTTCAAAAAAGGTTTTGGGCAGAAGCAGCAAATACTGCCATTTTCTTGCTGAATAGGCTGCCTACAAGAGCAGTGGGAAAGAAGACTCCATTTGAAGCTTGGCATGGTGTCAAACCTAACCTAAACAATCTTAAAATTTTTGGTTGTTTATGTTTTTCACATGTTCCACAGGTGAAGAGAGACAAACTTGATGAGAAGGCTGAGCAAGGAATTTTTGTTGGTTATAGTTCAGTTTCGAAAGCCTACAGAATTTTTCAACCTCAGACAGGGAAGATTATAACCAGCAGAGATGTTCAATTTCTTGAACATGAACAGTGGGACTGGAATGAGGAGTCTCAAACCAAAAAGCAGATTGTGTCTCTTATTCTTGATGAATCTATAGATGATCAACCTGTCAAGGGAACGAGGACACTCTCAGATATTTATCAAAGATGCAATGTTGCTGTTTTTGAACCAGTTGGATATGAGGAAGCGAAAACATACCAAAATTGGATAGAGGCAATGAAGGAGGAGCTGGCCATGATTGAAAAGAATCAGACATGGGAGCTAGTAAAAAGACCTCAAGACAGAAAAGTAATTGGAGTGAAATGGGTTTTCAGGACAAAGCTCAATCCTAATGGCTCAGTGAACAAACACAAAGCGAGGTTAGTAGTGAAAGGCTACGCACAAGTGTGGGGAGTGGATTCCTCCGAAACCTTTGCTCCAGTAGCAAGGTTGGACACAATCAGAATGTTGTTGGCATTGGCAACACAACAAGGATGGAAGATTTTTCAGCTGGATGTGAAATCGGCCTTCTTGAATGGTTCATTGCAAGAAGAAATTTTTGTTGAGCAGCCAGAAGGTTTTAGTGTGCCAGGACATGAAGAGAAGGTTTGCTTATTAAAGAAAGCTCTTTATGGACTAAAACAAGCTCCAAGAGCTTGGTACAGCAGGATAAATGATCATTTGCTGAAGCTAGGCTTTGAAAAAAGCTTAAGTGAATCAACTCTGTATGTCAAGAAAGCTGGCTCTAACATTGTGATTATCTCTCTTTATGTAGATGATTTACTCGTCACAGGAAATAATGTTGTAAAGATTGAAGAATTCAAGAAGGAGATGATGAAGGTCTTTGACATGACAGATCTTGGAGAAATGAATTACTTTCTTGGTATGGAGATCAAGCAAGCTCAGAATGAAGTTTTTATATGCCAAAAGAAGTACTTGAAGGAAATTCTGAAAAGATTCAGAATGGATGAATGCAAGAGTGTAAGCACTCCGATGAATCAAAAGGAGAAGTTGCAGAAAGAAGATGGAGCTGAACGAGTTGATGAAGGAGTGTATAGAAGCCTAATTGGATGCTTAATGTATCTTACAGCAACAAGACCTGACATCTTGTATCCTGTAAGTGTCTTATCCAGGTTTCTAAATTGTGCTAGCAAATTGCACATGATGGCAGCCAAACGTATTGTTAGATATCTCAAAGGAGCTCAAACCTATGGCATCAAGTTCAGCAAAAGTCAGAATTTCAAGCTTCATGGATATTCTGACAGTGATTGGGTAGGGTCCTTTGATGATATGAAAAGCACTTCTGGTTATTGTTTTACTTTTGGATCAGGGTGTTTTTCATGGTGCTCAAAGAAACAAGAAATAGTGGCACAGTCAACAGTTGAAGCAGAATTTGTAGCAGCAACGGCTGCTGCTAATCAAGCACTATGGCTCAGGAAGATTATGGTGGATTTACAGCTAAAACAAGATGACAGCATTGTGATATTTGTTGATAATCAAGCTGCCATATCTATATCTCAAAATCCAGTGTTCCATGGAAGGACTAAGCATTTCAATATTAAGTTTTATTACTTAAGAGAAGTCCAGAAGAATGGTGAAGTGATGTTAGTGTACTGCAAAACAGAAAATCAGATCGCAGACATATTTACAAAGTCACTTCATGTTAGCAGATTTGAATTTCTCAAGGAGAAGTTGGGAGTATGCAGTTCCTGATCCAGGAGGAGAATGTTGACAAGTGGATCATGACCTGTTCTGCAGTGGTCCTGGTCTTTAGTTTGTCCTAGTCTTTAGCTGTTTTTCAGCAAGATATTTTATATTTCTGTTAAGCAAATAGTGGCAGTAGAGGTCACGATTTTTTAGCTATGATAGCAATATTTTTAGCTATTTTCAGTTCTGCTGTAACTCTATATATTTGCATTTTGAAGTTCAATAAAAATATAACTTTTCCAATTAAATAATTGTAACAATCTCTCACCCATAGCCCCAACTTGGAAGACAGAAGCAAAAAATTACTTATAAGAACATAAAACTATCAAGAATAATAAATTTTCATATGTTGATCACAACTCATCTTAAAAGAAATCACCAACATTTTTCTTAGGTCCAAACAATCATGAGCAACCAAAAAAACTTCTAGCCTACTAGAGAATCGATATGCACAAACTACAAAATAACTAGCATTCTACAATCTGTATCTTGCATTTGGATAGATAGCATATGCATAACCGAGTTTCTAGGTTCCCAATTATAGTATTCTGACACTGAATTATGTTGGCATTTGCAGGGCAAAAGGATAAATGTACTTATTATCACTTTGTGCTTATTGGACTTTACTATAAGAAACAAGATACAAAGTACCACCACATAGAAAAGTGTGGAACATCTTAATTCAAGTTGTTAATAGTTTTCAAGATTCATTTGTTATAAAATGTTATTAGGCAGCAAACCCTGATCAATACATAAAAACAGGCAAGCCACTGGGTGACAAAATTGCTAGTACAGGACTTGAAAAGACATTCATCATACTGAGTAACCATTGTTCCTTATAATGAATCCGATAAAAGAGAAAATCATTTTCCTTAATTTTAAGAAAGTAGCAGTTGCAGAAAATGGTTTTGACATTTGATAGCTGACGGAAAGTTTCTGTCCAAAAAATTGTATGCATTGATGTATTATAGTAGGCATGTAAAGACACAAGAAAAGTACTAACACACTGCATCCAATTTCACATTTTTCATGGCAATAACTAAAAAATTGGCATTGTTTCTTAGAGCAAACTAAATCAAAAGACTACAGTTATGAGCAAGAGCAACCTAACACATGCAACTTGCCAAAATTCGCTAACATAGTAAGTCTGCATCAAACACTCTTCGATCAATGCTTGAATTTGTCCATAAACGAATGAATTCCATTAGAAAACAAAACAGAAAATAGGAAGCCAGTCATTTAACAATTGGCAATTCAACAATCAAAAAACAGAAAATTCGCCCAAAAAAAAGCTAAAAAGTTAATAAATAAATAAGCAAAAAAAATAGTAAACACAGTCCAAACTGAACCTCAACAATGCAAAACTCAAGCAAACTCTCAATACAAGATAACGGAAACCTCAGTAAGTAAATACTCAACAAAAACCCTGAACTAGAAGCAATCTAATCAAAAACACCAAAACATTAAAGCATAAGAAAGTAAAAGCACACTCAGGAACAACAAATGAGCATAAGTACCCAAAACTTGAAAAGGTGTGTGTGACCTACTATCATCACAAAAAGAAGTGAATAAATCAAAGAATGTCAAATGCAGAATTAGAAGTATTTGCTAGCTGCGAGCATTAAAAAAAGGGAAAGAACAGATATTAATTAGAGAGAGGATCTGATTCTTTACAGGGAAACACGAAAGGCGAGTGCAAGAGACAAATATCCTAACAAAATATCTCACGGGAATTCGTTGGGGTCCATGCACTACAACCCATGTTTCACCTGCAGCTTCTCTTTTATACTATTACATCAAGTACCTACAGTCTTAAGCCTAGCCCAGCCCAGCCTAATTAAGCACAATTACGTCTTACCCTAAACCATACCCTGCTCTCTAAGCCAAACTATCAAGAGCATGTCTTGTGCTGCTACTATGATGAGAAGCCAAGGTGAGCCGAAAAGACAGATGAAGATAAAAATGAATAGCAAATAGCCAAATAGCAAATTGATGAGAAAAATTCAAAAAGCTAAGTTCTTGAATTTTGTTTCATCTTCAAATTGCGAAATTGTGTATATAATTTCATCTAACATCTTTCAAGAAGTTTGGACGAGAATGGCAAGATTCTTCATAATGGCAACCTTCATCAAAGTTCTGAGAGCTAACAGCATCATAATGAAAAGACAAAAGTTTTGATCCATATAAGCTTCTCTTCCCATCTCTCATTAGCTTCCTTATCAAGTTTTGCCATTTCCGCCTTTTCTTGCTACTACTGCTTTCGTAATCGATGCAAGTACTCCATTTCTTAATGCACCGGGAAGCATGATGGAGACATCATTCACCAGGAAAGGCACGACGATCTCCTGTGAGGGAGAGGGAGAAGAAGAACTCTCTTCATAGTTCTTGAACATATGAAGATGATTCTTGAACTCAATGATTGATGTATAGAGCTAGCAGGCAGGTAGGTAGGTTTGAAGCCAAGCATTTCTCTGCATCTATCGTCTCTTCCCCTCAGTAATAATATGTTGGTGTTTCACAGAGAATACTGACAATCAAGTATTTCATCAAAGAGGCATGAGAATTGCTGTCATGCGGCAACTTCTAGTTGGTAGCACAATCAGTCCTCTCAAAATCTTATGTTTCTATAGAGAATTCAGAAAGGAATGGAAAGGAGAAAGAGAAGCGGAATAACGAGATGGGAGATTAGTAACTGCCGACCATTACCAGATTTTTTTTTTTTTTAATTGCTTATTAATAGAATCATAGTTACTCAAGCAAACGAATCCGGGTAAGTTTAGATAAAATATAATTGAATTTAATATTAATTTGAGTTTGATGAATAATTATTTATTTGTATAAATAATTAATTAAATATAAAATATATATTTTTATAAAATTATTTATGAATTTTTATATATTATATTTTAAATAAATAGAATTTACATATTTTATAAAAAATTTTAAAATATAAATGATTAATAAAAAAATATTTTTATATAAATTATTAATTAAAAATATAAAATTAAATTAGTTCATGTATTTTTTGAATAATAATAATCAGATTTTGGGTGAATTCAAGTAGTTAAAAATAAATTTTAATCGAGTCTAAGATAAGTTCGAGTATTGATAATATTGATTGGGTTCTAATTCGAATAAAATGATTTTCACGAGTATCCTTTCCATTATCATCTTTGATCATGATAATTATTATTGTAATATATATATCTATTTTTATATCTATTTTTAAATACATTTAGTAATAACAGTAAATAAAATAAATATTTATTTGTTTCTAAAAATATATAAAGACAGAAATAATTTTTTGATACGAAATTTTAAGTTTCTATGTAGCAATTTTGGTATAATGAATTTAAAATTTTTAATTAAATTTTATATTTAAATTTAATACTTTAAGTTTATATATTAATATAATAAATTACTGATTTAATTAGTTATTTGGTCATAATTTGATAAAATAAATAAAATATGTTCTTTTTTAATTATTATATGAGAATATTTATTAATTATTTTATTTTAATGTAATTTTAATTTATATTTTACATTGACACACAAGTAGGGGTGAACATTATTCGATTTAAACTGAATGATTCGAATTGAATCACTTTAATTCGGTAATTCAATTTGATTTTTAAGATAATCCAGTTCGGTTCAGTTTTATATTTTAAGAATTTTGATTATTTTGATTCGGTTTAATTTTAAAGAGAAAAAATCAGTTGAACCAAACCGAATCAAATTATTTTATTAATTTTTAAATTAATTTATTTTTATAGGAATTTATGAATTATATGTAATTTTTTATATATAAATTGTTTAATTTCATTTATTAATGGTTATTAGGTTCAAACTAAAGTCAAAATCAAACCTAATAATTTAAAAATCAAGTCTAAATTAAAAATTAATCAAAACTCAAAAACTGATCAATTTAAGCCGAATCGAACAGAAATACAACGGTTTGATTTGTTTTGATTTTTCATTCATTTTGATTCAGTTTTATTTCTAAACTATGGTAATTCAGTTAATTCAATTTTAATGATTTAATTTGGTTCCATTTGATTTGAACTAAATATTCAGCCCTACACACAAGAGGCTAGTGTTCCATGTAGTGTGTAGACCAAATGGTAATCGATGCATGAAATTGCCTTTAGCCTTGGGTTCAATTTTTTTTTTTTAAGTAATACCGCTGGTTTCAACTTTTTTTTTTTTAAATAATACAAGTAATTCACTCATCTAAACTTGATCGGTTATCAGTTTATCAATTATTTGATCGGTTTTTAAGGGTTAACACCTCTTTTTAAGATAAAAGGGTTTCAACACGAATCGAACCAGTTATTAATCTGATTTCCAATTAAATCGATTTGACTAACTGTTCCATTTTGATTCTAACGACAGCGGAGTTAACATTAAATTTAGGGTCTGTTTGGTTTAACTGTTGAATACAGCTGATAGCTGTTAGCCCATAGCTGTTACTGTTAGCTGATAACTGATAGCTGTTTTATGTTAAGTGTTTGGTAAAATTATATTTAGCTGTTACTGGTGATATGTGAAATGACTAATAAGAGTATATATCATATAATTTATTTTATTATTTAAATAAATATAAAATTATAAATTTATTACATTATATTATTTATTTTATTATTAAATTAAATATATAATTATTAAATTAATATATTATATTATTTAAATAAATATATAATTATTAATCTATTATATTATATCATTTATTTTATTATTGAAATAAGAAAATAATTATTTTTTAAGATAATTAAATAATTTTAAAAATATAGATAAAATAATAAAATAATTATTATTGTTAATAGAAAAATTTATAATTAATTTTAAGTTTTTAGATATAAATAAATATTTTATATTTTATGTTATTAATAAAAAATATTTTAACAAAGTTGAAATACGTTAATTAAAATGTTGAAATTACAAATAAAAAAAATAAAAATATTAATAATATTAATTTTCAAGTTAAATAAAAAAGGATAATATAATCAAAATAAAAAATAAAACCAAATCAGCTATCAGCTGATGAGAAACAGCTCTAAAAATAGAGCTGATGCGTATCATATCAGTTGCCTATCAGTTATCAGCTCTATTTTTTTAAGCTTATCAAACACTATAATTTATCTATTTGAGTGTCTATCAGCTATCAGTTATACTCAACATGTAAACCAAACACTCCGTTAGACAGAAACTTTTTTTATGACATAATCAAATCTCAATAATTAATTTATTTCTCATAAAAAAATAGAGACTAGTTTATAATTTTTAATATATTTAGGGATTAATATGTAATATATCTAAAGAAAAAAAGGCATGTTTAGTATTTATTCTATTTTTATTGTCCACATTAGAAATTTATGTAAAAAAATAAATTTAATTTATTAATTATATAATAATAATAACTAAACATTAATTTCAAACTAATTTATTTTAACTAAACAATAATAACTATGTAGATCTTTTTTATCATTCAGTTCTATTTAAAATAAATTCCGCATCAATAACTACAATAGTAAATCTTTCTATACTAATTCCATTTTAAGGTTTTCTCTTTGCCTTCTTATTTCTTGCATCACTAACTTATCATATTTCTATATCAGGGCATTTAAAGGATGTTTGATTTAACGGTTAAACCAAACAATTATCTTATTTTGTCCTCTAATTTATCCTCAATGTGTGCTATAGGTGTGACTGATAAAATGTGATTATTTCTCATCTTATTCATATTATATTACCAAACGTTTATCTTACATCTTCATTTTTGTTACACTTTATCTTATGGGTATATTATAACTTAGATATCTATCATTCACTCTTATATAAAATAGCTAGTTTGACTTAACCATATAAAACTTATCTTTCATTTCATTAAAAATTTTACCATTACATAATACACTTATTACACTCCTCCATTTATATATTTATTTTCATTTTGATTCTCTATCACTATTTATTATTCTATTTTTTAAATGATAAAATCTAAAATTCCATTGATTATCTAATAAATTTTATAAGTTATGATTTTTTTTTTGGAAATTGAATAATAAAAATAACAAAAAAAAATGAAACATAATGATTACAATTATAAAGATATGCAAAATTGAAACATCCTATGAGTGTTTCTCTAAGACAGACTATAAAGAGAAAACTCAATCAGTTGGTTAGAGCAAGTAGTCGTTAAATTTTCTTACTAATTTTGTTTTGTCTCACTCTTACTTAAAATAATTTTTTTTTTTTGTCTCACTCTCATTTATTAACATTAATTCAGAAACACTAGAAACCTACGAAAGTTTTATGCTTATGACATGGAGAATTTGGTAAGAAAGGAATAATAAAATAAATGGGAGTCGGGTCTCCCTTCTCAACGAGAGTTCTCTTTGTTTCTCTCTTCTCAGTAACTTTCAGTAGTTAGATCTATAGCTATCCCCTGCCCTTAGGGGCAGGGGATGGCTTATTCCCATCTGGAAGGGTGGATTCTTCCCTCTCCCCCTTCCAATTTGGTGCTGTATAATTTTATTTTGTGTTGTGCTTAATGGTGGCAGATCAGATCATGTGCTTTCTTTGTGAGGGATTTTCTTAGATCTAATATCCCTTCTCAAGGTTGCCTAATATTTATTTTGTCTGCCGATTTTGAGCTTCTTATGTGTAACACCCCGAATTTTTAAATAATTATTTTATGTGTAAATTATAATATTTTATTATATTAAATATTATGGAAATTAGATTGAAATTTTCTGAATTTTCAAAATCAGGTTTCAATTTTTCGAGACAATTAATTTCACCGATTTTTTAAAATTAATCTAAAGATCATGTAAAAAATTTAAAAATATATTTGAACTCCATAAATTTTTCTGGATCTTCTGTAATTTTTTCAGAATTTTTGAGCATCGCTTTGTGTCTCAGAGTAAAGTAAAAAATCGAATTTCGAGTACCTTGAATCGAACCGATCAAATCGAATCGATCAATTTCTTTTTCTTTTCCCCCTCCCTCACGCATCTACCCATCTCCCTTTCCCTTCCATTTTCTCTCTCCTCTCCCCTCCCCACCGTCGGCCGACCATCCCCCTTCCTCCCCCACATGCCGATGCCCCACTAGAACCCTCACCGCTGCCGACTGCCAACCCAAACACAGGAGAAAAGCACTTGAAGCTCCTCCATTGCGCATGCATCCCTTGAGCTTCCCGCCCTGATTCCGATCAATTCGACTACCAATTAAACCGAGCCTAGTCCCAATTGTGTTCTACTCTCCGAGAACTTTCTAAAGACACCTAAAACACTAATTTTTGTGTAGTGGTTTGTCTGAATCAAGCCCAAAAAATTTTAACCTATTTTGATTTTTAGGCTAAATTTCTCCCAAACCAGGAATCTCACGGCGATTCAGAGACTACTGGCACACTCTATTCGACGAGAGCTTCGTGATGATATAAATTTCAAATTTTTTCGATACTGAAATTCTGATGAGTCTTACGAACTTTGTAGTATCTTTTAGAGTCTTTATTGAGTTTGTTTAATTAAATAAAAACTATATTATAACTCAGGGTATTGTGGGCTTCGTGTAGGTACTTTCATTTCGTGAAAATTTTACTAGCACCCGAATCTGTATTTTCTGATCGAACAGGTAAGCAGCTGAAACTACCTTGGAAGCAAGCCAATATTATAGTCCTCACCACCATTTTCAAATGCTCTGGGTGTGTTCTAAGCATCAGAATTGGCATGGATAAACCCGAACTCCAAATTACCTTATTTGCCTTATGCCGGGTTTAGAATAAAAATTTATAAAATATTTGTGCGTAGCCAGAAAATTGTGATTCCTTTTGCAATAGCCTTATAGCATTGTTAAAGATCACATGGCATGTTTATAGAATTTTTAAAGTTGATTTGAATGATTTTTGGTCAGTTTTAAATCTTATAACTGAATTGTCTGATTGCGAGATTTTTGTCTGATTTGGAGGGCCCGGGAGGGGCCATGTGATGTTGTTAATATGTGGACTTAAGGCTTGTGATCTTAGAAGTGTTGTTTGAGCCACTTTGCAGGTTGGGTAGGTCCTAGGTATAAAAAAAATTCTGTTAGATTTTTTATATAAATTAGGGTGTCTTTGCCTTTTTAAATTCTTATTTTGAGATGGTACAAATGAATTTATAATACAATTGTTTGGGTGATCAGAGTCAGCCATCTACCTCCACCCAGCCACCACAGTAGTCTCCGTTGATCTGTGAATAGATATTGATTTTATTTATAATTTCAATAGTATTATATATTCAAGGCATGCCCATGCACACACACACACACACACATATATATATATAGAGAGAGAGAGAGAGCTAAATATTAGGCACGATTTGTGTTACATTGTTATTTGATGAAATTATTGTGGGTGTTACCTTAAGTTAATTTGGAGTTGTGTGCGTCTGTCGACATGCATGTGGTATGATATTGGATATAGATAGAATGGGTAGAATGGCTAGAGCTTGACTCAATATGACCCGATCCTTTTGTGAATAAGTCAGGGTGAGTACGGCTTGAATTAATCTCGATAACTTCAGCATTTGGATTATTAAGAGAAAGTCCAGCTCGAGTGAATTCGCTGATAGGTATTGGATTAAAAAAGCTATATAGAGAATTAGCTCCTATATTTATATATACATTGATGTGACACACGGGTATATGAGTGCTGCAAATTATCTTTTGTGGGAATATTATTTGAATTTGGTTGAATCTGTTTGTGTGTATTGCATTTCATACTTAGAGATGCATTAGCTTTAGATTGTTATAGAAATTATATTTAAAATCAATATCTTACTCTATGAGTTAAATGTTCACTCCTGTTTATCCTATTTTTTTAGGCTAAAGTAGGATCTTTTTTTGAGAATAACCTGCCTTCTTTCTGGTAAGTTTAGTCAAAGAAGTTTAATTACATTTTTATCTTTCCTTATTTTTCATTCTAGAACTCTGTATGTATCAACAATGTAATATTTATTTAGATTTGTAGTAGCTAAATTCTGGGGTTATAATATTATTTATGTGAATGTGTATGGATACATGAGATGGATTGTGTTTGGATGAGGGAGTTGAGCTCCCATTCGATTATGTGTTTGATTGAGGATTGTGAAGGTGAGCTAAACTTCCCAATTTGATATATTTTGTGTTCACAGGTTGGGTAGGCTAAGAGCTCCCTATTAGATAATCCAATTTAAGACAGGACTCTGACTCTGTACTTTTTATTTCTTGAAATTATACTATAGTTATGGGCTTCATAGTTAGGTTAGGAATAATTATGCTGATTACGGGTTTTGAGGGCCTTATTATACTGCTGACTCAAGTCCTAGTGCTGGTCCGGCTCATAATTTGAGTCATTACATTGGGAGGGTTTTATCGTTCAACTGTATATGGCTCTTGCTTATAAGGCTTGTTTATTGGGTTCTATCTCGAGGGTTGTAATGGTGCCACTTTCGTTGGCCACTAGTGTCCCTATGGGCCATAGGAGATTGAGATGACTGAACTCTACCATACCTTTCCGGCTTGTCCGGCATCTCAGTGATTCTAGTTCTCATCTCCATTTGCCAATTGTCTTCTATGCTTGCCGCTTTAATGGGAGGATGCTGTGGATATGGAAAGTTTAACTTCATTTCAAGATAGTCTTTATAATTCTCTGTTTTCCTTTTTATGTGAGATTCATCTTCCTGTTGGCTGAAGCATTAGGCGGCAATGGAGTTCTTTCAGTTCTCTAATTTTCCGGGTTGTCAGGTCATGCACCCCATGGAGCCTAGGATTGAGTTGCACGGCCTACTGAGCTTGTACTGTATGAATTGAAGGGTTGAAAGCGTAGAATTAAGCGTTTATGTAATGGGTTTATAGGTTGTATCTTGTATCTTTTATCCATCAATAACTTCCTACTTTTTATTAAAAATATAATAAAATAAAATAAAAAATTATGTATTTCGTGGCGAAGTTTCTCTCACACAGATACAAATCGTATCCTATGAGGTCAAATATCTTCTCTTTGTGGCCAAGAAATGACCAATGGGAGGAGGGAGTTTGGATAGGGATTTTTAAGGCTGCGTTTGGAAAAATTTTTGAAGTGTAATCGTTATGTGCTCATCATTCAAGTCACAATACTCAAATTTTTAACTCCAAAAATTCCCTCCCGAACAGTGTAAGAGTGATATGAGTTGGGCCAATGAGAACCAACCATGGACAGAGAGAAGGCAGAGTGAGTGAGAGAGAGAACAGCTGCTTTCCAAGGGATAACGAGATCATCAACCACCAACTCAACACGACAATAGAACCAGAATAAATATATATAAATAAATAAATATTCCTTCAACAATCATATCTCTGATAACCACGCACTTAACAAAACGCATCAACAGTCCAATTCAGAGAAACAGAAGAAATGGCTATGGCAATGGCGCTTCGCAGGCTCTCCTCTTCCGTCGACAAGCCCATTTGTCCTCTCTTCAATGCCACCTCCCTCTATTACATGGTTCTCTCTCCTTTTCCTTTGTTTTTCTTCTTTTTCCCTATAAACAAACAGAGGACTCACTAGTTTCTTTAATTTGCTCCTTTGCAGTCTTCGTTGCCTAATGAAGCTGTGTACGACAAGGAGAAATTTCATGTCACTGTATGTTCAAGACATTCTCTCCAACATCTCTCCTTCCATTTTTCGCTTTCCTTATTATTATTATTAGTAGTAGTAGTAATAGTAGTAGTAATCTGGTTTTATTTTTTCAATCCTAACTGAAAATCTGTAAATTAATTTGCAGTGGCCAAAGCAGCTCAATGCACCGCTGGAAGCCGTGGACCCTGAGATTGCTGACATTATTGAGCTCGAGAAAGCGCGCCAATGGAAGGTATATACTCTCTGTATATTTTTATACTGAATTAGTTTGAAGAATCGTCCTATTGTGTGAAACGACCCTTCATAAGTGCTGGCTACTTGTTTATTCGCTGTTGGTGTTGTATGATGTGTTACTGATACAGTTGGAAGTGTATGACCTGAAATAGTCTGGACCCACTTTTTTTTTTTATGTCTTGAACTTATTTTCCTGTGTGTTCATGGAAAAAGGAGTAGATGTAATTAATTCAATAAAATTTTCTCACTTTTATATTGATTCTTCTTCTTTTCCTTTTCTTCCAAGTTTTTGGTTTCATCTATTTATTTATTTTGTTAGATGTTGATTACCAATTATGTGGGACATGTGGATTTCTTCGAGATTGCAGTTTAGGACGCTGTTTAGTTTACAATTTGATATCTAACTGAAATAGATTTTGCGTGTAGGGGCTTGAACTCATACCCTCGGAGAACTTCACATCCGTATCAGTGATGCAAGCTGTTGGATCAGTCATGACCAACAAGTATAGTGAAGGATATCCTGGTGCTAGATATTATGGAGGAAACGAGTGCGGCCTAAACTCTGTATCACTTGTTCATGCTTGTCATAATTTCTCGAATCTTATATCATTGTGATTAGCATATTCTTATGTTGTAACTATTGTTCTTGAACTTTCTGATTAAATGAGGCCCTGGACATGGAACTTCAACTTTTCAGGTATATTGACATGGCAGAATCCTTATGTCAGAAACGGGCGTTGGAAGCATTTCGATTGGATCCTGCAAAATGGGGAGGTAAATATACTATTTTCCTTTTCTTTCCTTGTGATACGAATTTTGTCGATGTTTAATGGAGTTTCTTACTATTTGATTATAAAGGAAGGCAAGTCATCTAATGGCATGGTTGAGAAAGTTTAAACAGCATTTTTTTTGGTCGGAAAATAGCATGTTTTACCAGTGCTTTGTAACCATTTTATTCTCTTTTATGCTGCAGTCAATGTGCAGTCTCTATCTGGGTCTCCTGCAAATTTTCAAGTCTATGCTGCATTGTTAAAACCTCATGATAGAATCATGGCACTTGATCTTCCTCATGGTGGGCATCTTTCTCATGGCTATCAGGTGCTTGCAACTTCCATGGTTTTCTTTCTTTATTCGTCTTTTTTGACTTCCTAATATTATTTAGCATAATGTCACTGTATACCTAAATGTGTTGCAGATGTACTCCCCCCCTAGAGCATCATCAGGATGTTTTTGCACCAGAAGCATAGTTGCTTCTGAAAAAAATGTTCATCACGATGAATGAAATATTCTACTGCCCCGCGAGGCTCATGCTTGTCTGTTTTACTCTCAAAAGCTTAACATGGTCATATTTACAGATTTATAGTAGAATGATTGTTGTTTTTATGATTATTTGGACCCAAAAGAGCATTGTCCCTACTATTTTGTTTCTTTACGACTCAATTTGTTATCACGACAAGAGGGGGGAGAAGAAAATGAGAAAGAATGTTAAGATTTTCTGTTCCATTTCCTTTGATTTTCTGAGAATCAAAAGGAGAAGTGGAAATGCAAGACCATTCATCATTATGTTGTGGAGCTATAAGTATTGAGTTCTTTTTGTTATGCATTGCTTGTGCTCTTTTTTTCTTTTTGTTTTTTAATTTAATATTGTAAAACCTCCAGGGCATATAGTATCATGACTGGTAATTGTAATGACATTTAAGCTGATTTAGCTTGTCCATTCATTTTATTGTGAAATTCTTTCTGGTTATTTTAAGGACTGATTTATCATCATTTCTTTTCTGACTATGCAGACGGATACCAAAAAAATATCTGCAGTGTCAATATTTTTTTAGACAATGCCGTACATATTGAATGAGAGCACTGGTTATATTGACTATGACCAGGTGGGAAGTTCCTCTTATTACAATTATGTTCTTGTTTTCCTGCATCACAAAAAATCTATCCTGAGATTGAATTAAATGGGCAAGATTTATTATTTTTTTTACATCATCTTCTCTGCTTCCCAATGCTGTTCCAATTCCTCTCTTGGATACTATTGACCCGATTTTCAACACTTGAAGCCAATGAGAGTTTTTATCCTTCACTCCAGTTTCTTCCGCAAGAACATGAAATCTTGTAACTGATCTCAAGTCAAACCTTAACCATCTGAACCTATAATGTTATTATCATTTTATATGTTCCCTTATTGCAAAAATTTCAGGCAACTGTTATGGAGATTCTCAAAATCCCTTAATTGCATAATATAAAAATTGGATGGTATAATCAGCAATATCTTTTTCCCATAGTTGCATCTGAGTATCAACATCCTCGCTTGTTCGTAGAAAGTGCAGAACAAAACTATATCATATTTCAAACACTTAGTTATTTGCAGATCTTTGTCTATGAGTGAATAAAAGGAATGTGTGAAATAAATTGCAGTTGGAGAAAAGTGCCACTCTTTTCAGACCAAAGTTAATAGTTGCTGGTGCTAGTGCTTATGCTCGTCTGTATGATTATGCACGTATTCGCCAGGTAATCTCCTTTGGATTAATTTATAGCTTTCCAGTTGCAATTAAGATAGTGACGCATCAGAGCTTGCAGTTTTGATTTAATTTGGTGGTTTATACAGTCTAAATTTATGTCTTAACAGGTTTGCGACAAACAAAAAGCTATACTTTTGGCAGATATGGCACATATTAGTGGATTGGTTGCTGGTGGTGTCATACCATCACCTTTTGAGTATGCAGATATAGTGACCACTACAACTCACAAGTCACTTCGTGGGCCACGCGGAGCGATGATTTTCTTCAGGAAGGGCGTGGAAGAAGTTAACAAACAAGGCAAAGAGGTGAGTTGCTAAAGCAAAAGTAACGTTCATTAAATATATATACCCTTGTCTTTTCCAATTATATATTATTTATTATCTGGATTATTTGCTGCTTCTTTCTTTTGCTGAAATTGTGATTTTTAAAGTGGAACTAACATTTGTATTATGTTCTTGCTGAAGGTGTTGTATGACTATGAAGAAAAAATCAATCAAGCTGTCTTTCCAGGACTTCAAGGTGGCCCCCACAACCACACAATTGCTGGTTTAGCAGTTGCATTGAAACAGGTCATTATGCTTACAAGAGATTATCCTTTGATTTTGTATTTCTATAGGTGGCAATTTTTAATCCAACCCAGACCTGTTACAATCTGCACTTAACCTAAGGATGAAATGAAAATTTGCACGTTGAGTCAAAAGTGACCGCTCTGGTTAAGTCAAAATTAGCATAGCATTTCACTTTAGTACTTTTCTATTGTTATTCAGATGTTTCTACTCCATCATGTAGGCTACAAGTCCAGAGTACAAAGCTTATCAAGAGCAAGTTCTTAGTAATTGCTCAAAGTTCGCACAGGTATCACCTTATTAGATGCAGTGAAGTTTGTTACTAAAACATTATTATATAAACATAACTTTATCTCATTGATGAGAACCTTTGATGATGAAATTTTATCACTTTAGAGTATGGACCTAATCTGGTATCCTCCAGTATCTTGATAGCTTGGAATTTTACTACTTTCGCAGACTTTAGTTGAGAAGGGATATGAACTTGTTTCTGGTGGAACTGAGAACCATTTAGTTTTGGTGAATTTGAAGAACAAGGTAGGAGGATTTTCTTTTCTCTTATTTGGCCACCCAATAGAAATTTTTTTTTTTTTTTTAATATTAGCCAAAGTTGTACAAGGTTGCTTTAAGACAATTCTACTTATGCTTACAGAATATAGTATGTGTGGCCCATTTCATGGTTGTAAATTTATTTGATTTTAATCATGAAAAGTAGGATGGCGGTACTTGTTCTTTCTTTTTTTTTTTTTTTTTTCCTCTGCTCCCTAAAATTTTCATGATATCAGGGTATTGATGGCTCCAGAGTTGAAAAGGTGATGGAAGCTGTTCACATTGCTGCAAACAAAAACACTGTTCCTGGAGATGTATCTGCCATGGTTCCTGGTGGCATAAGAATGGGTAGAGCCCCTTCCATTACAAAATATGTTTTGATTTGTTTGTAGTGACTTTTATTGATGAATCCAACTGCATTTCAGGAACCCCTGCTCTTACATCTAGGGGATTTGTTGAGGAGGATTTTGTTAAGGTAGCAGAATTCTTTGATGCTGCTGTGAAGTTGACAGTGAAGATCAAGGATCAAACCAAAGGTTAGTAAATGTCAGATATATTAATTGCTAACTTAGATCTTATTATTACTGGTTGTCATACTGGTTGTGTGATAATATGTGATCTCATGACCTTATATTCATAACTGCTTGAGGGTCTTCAATTTGCTAATCCAGTTCATGAGCTATAATCAGGGACAAAGTTGAAGGACTTTGTGGCTACAATTCCTCACTTCCAATCTGAGATTGTCAAACTGCGCCATGATGTTGAAGAGTATGCTAAGCAATTCCCAACTATTGGGTTTGAGAAAGAAACCATGAAGTATGATGTGGCCCAACCGCAAGTGCACGGGTCGTACAAGTAATATAGAAAAGATATCGTTCCCACGAGGAGTTGTGTTAATGATTGAATTTTTGATATAAAAAATGCTAACTAATTTGGACTATTTTTGAAATTAAAGTAATAAATTGATGGGTATTGAAGTATGAAATCTATATATGCAAAATTAATAATCTATTCAACTATGTAATGATTTAACTAAATTTGCATCAAATTAAAATAAAGCAAATTCAAATATGGCAATATTCAAAATGGCAAGTAATTAAATTCGATTAGAAATTAACAATGATAAAAAGGCGATTCCGGAGTTCGAGATTTCATATTCAAGATATTTTGGGATTTTCCCTAGCTAGCCCAATCCATGAAATTTATGGGTTTAAAGGAGATTAATTCTAAAATCTTTTGAAAACTCTTTCGAGTGAGACAAAGAGTGCCTTAATTAACTTAATCCTACTTTCGTGGAGTTAAAATTAACCAAGACCCATTAGGTTCTTTAATCAATCTATTAAAACCCTCTTAACCCTTAGTCTATTTCTAGATCTAAGTTAATTAAGTCCAATTTCTGGATTAACTATCACTTGGTTTTCTCCTTTCGGTGCTTCAACCAAGGATTAAGAACATAACTTAATGGGGCCATTCATTAAGCATGTGAATAAGCACACAATAAATGGATTAAACATCATAAATTCATTAAATTGGGACTAACCCAGTTCAAATCCATAAAAATAACTAAAATATTACATCCCTTACTCCAGAATCAAAATGAAACTACTCACTACCCATAATGTCTACAAGATATTCTGAATTTAAATGGAAATAAAGCTCTAATCTAAGCTAAGAAATAAAAAACTCAACACTAGAAATGTAGGAAAAGGTAAGAAGAGAAAGAAATCCCAAATCTGGTTGGAAATGGTGTGGAAAACTAAATGTGACTCTTCAGCTGCCCTTGCTCCTGCTCCTTTCCTTCCTTTCTTTCTTCCTTCCCCTTCTAAAATGGGAAAATGAGACTATTTATAGCATTTTTCTGACATGGAGCCCTAAAATGGTGTGTTCTAGGAGGAATTATCTGAGGGAATCTTCTGCCAGCTCATTAATGAACTCTTTATGGGACTGCATAAGTGGACTGCATAAGTTATGCAGTCCCTTATGCAGTTTTCGGCTGGTTCTGGTTCACTTATGCGAAACTGCATGACTTGGTGCATAGGTTATGCACAATTCCGTGAGAGTGCATAAGGGAGGTGTGAATGTGCATAAGCTATGTAGTCTCCTTATGCACATTTCGGTTGGTTCTGGAACAGTGATTTTTCTCCTTATGCAGATCTGCATAGCTTATGCGGCAAGTTATGCACAATTTGGTCAATGCATATTTCAGCTTGAAAACTTGTTTTTGACATCTTTGGCTGTAGAAGTCACTCCTCAATAGCAAAATTTCTCTTCAGTCCTTCAAAAACACCATTTTTCCTACAAAACAAAGTAAAAATTACAAATTAATCCAAAATCGACAATTATGAAAAACTAACTAATTAACTAATGAAATTAGCTAAAAATGACTAATAATCAAATAAAATGGCTATGAAATTAAACCTAAATGATTATGCAAAATGTATGCATCAAATACCCCCAAACTCAAGCTTTTGCTTGTCCTCAAGCAAACTTTAAAATGTAATGCAAAATTTTTAGGGGTGCCTTATCCAAAGAGCTATGAAAATTACCTATTAAAGTAACTAAACACACCTTTAGCCATACTAACAATCCATATACCCATCCTTCAAAATGCAAAGAATCTAATGCTTATCCAAGCTTTCACCGCTTAGCCATCAAGTCAATTATCATTCAAAATCCCCAAACCAACCAATCAAAAGAGAGAGTCATGCTCAAAAGGAATTCTAGAACAATCAATAGTCAAAGTGTCTCTATATAGAATGATGGAATTAAATGAATGAATGGATAATTTTCCAATCCCATAGGCAAATTCCATACTCCTATCTCCACTAATGTAGCAAATACTATCAATAGATCAAAGGTCTTTTTAGGGATGTAATGGGGCCATGGGGTTCAAAATGAGGCTAAGAAGAAGAATGGGTAAAAAGGATTCAAAGCATGAGAATATTTCAAATCTTAACAACATAAGGTACACTTCTTATTTTATTATAATTTTTTCTTTTTCTTTTTCTTTTTTTTTTTGTATATATGGAGGAGAGAAGTACACAATGAGAATTGTCAAGTGCTAGCAAAACACATAAAAATGGAGGGACATTTTGATACTTTAAACTTGTATCTTGCATTTTCTTTTTTATGATTGTCCCTAAAATTGCCACCCCCAAACTCATTCCTTTTAATACTTTGAGTGGATTTCTTTCAATTTGAATGACAATAGTGAAAAGCACATATAGTAGCACTTGTACAAGATGACAAGCACTTCTTCTCCCTTTTATTGTATATTTTTTTTTCCTTTTTTTTATTTTTATTTTTATTTTTTTTAGAAAGTGTACCTAACATTCAATATTATTCTCATGAAAAGGGTTGGAGTGTTTGGTTCATTGGCTAGGTAGCAATAAGGATTTCAAGAAAAATTAGGGATAAAAAGGCTCAAAGGGGTTTTCAAAGGTCAATTTTAATTAGGAAAAAGGGCCAAAGGTTTAAAATGAGAAGGTTTAAATCAAAGAATGCCTAATCATCTCTCTTTTCAAGTACAAGCTGGTATTTCACCTTGAAAGGTTTAGAAAATTTGTTCTAGGATTGGTGAGACATCATTTGACTACCTTATATCCAATAACTCCCTCTAAACACTTCCATCTCCAAATGACTAGTTGGGTGGCTTTTTGGCTAAGAAGATATAGGCAAGAGATAGACACTTCAAAACCTTGCACCTCTTAGGAAACTTTCAATCCACAAACCCAACTAAAGGGTGAGTCAAATCACTCTCATAGGCAACTTTTCAAAACTCAAAGGATTTGGCAAAAGATTTTAATGCATGATGCATGATTCCTAAAAATGAGTAATGCATTAACTAAATGGAGGAAGTCTATTTGTGTGCAAAGTGTATAATTTCTAAGTGATGTATAATGTGCGTGTAAATGTGTTATGTATATGTATGTATGGATGTATATGTAAAATATTTACAATATATGTAAATGAAATGGGATGAGATGTTCCTATACTCAAAATGTAAAAAAAATGAAGCAAAAATCAAAATGAATGTGCACCCCCAAACTCAAAATTAGACATTGTCCTCAATGTCTCAAGTAGTGCATTATCAAAATTCAAAGTAAAGAGAAATTACCAGGAATTGTGAAATTTAAGAGCAAAAGGAAAGAGTTACCTGGTATAGAGCAGATGAGAATTCAAGGAATAATGGTGATGCATAAGAGGCTGTACAGGTTATGCATAAGAGGCTGTACAGGTTATGCAGAGTAAAGTGCTGTCCAAAACATGTGCATAAGTAGGGTGCATAAGCCGTGCGGTTCTGCATGAGTGGCAATAAGGGTTGCATAGGCTATGTAAAATATTTGCATAAAATTATTATTATTTTTTTTTTTCATGCGGAAGTGCATAAGTTATGCACTCTCCTTATGCAAGTCTCGGCAGGTCTTGGAATTCAGAGTTGGTGGTTATGCGGAAGTGCATAAGTTATGCACTCTCCTTATGCAAGTCTCAGCAGGTTTTAACTTTTCCAGAACATGTGCATAAGTAGGGTGCATAAGCCGTGCGGTTCTGCATGAGTGGCAATAAGGGTTGCATAGGCTATGTAAAATATTTGCATAAATTTTTTTTTTTTTTTTTTTTTGGTCATGCGGAAGTGCATAAGTTATGCACTCTCCTTATGCAAGTCTCGGCAGGTCTTGGAATTCAGAGTTGGTGGTTATGCGGAAGTGCATAAGTTATGCACCCTGCTTATGCAACTCTCGGTGGGTTTTGGGATTTTGGGTTGGTGGTCATGCGGAAGTGCATAAGCTATGCACCCCTCGGCAGGTTTGGAATTTTTGGGTTTCTGGTTATGCAGAAGTGCATAAGTCATGCACTCTGCTTATGCACCCCTCGGCAGGTTTGGAGATTCAGAGTTTTTGGTCATGCGGAAGTGCATAAGTTATGCACCCTCCTTATGCAGACTTCGGCAGAGAGAGAAAATGAAGAATTTGAAGTTATGCAAATGTGCATAAGTCATGCACTCTGCTTATGCAGGTTTCGAAAGATATGAAATTTGACAAAATTAGGCTATGCAGAGTTGCATAAGCTATGCACTCTTCTTATGCAGTTTGCAACAGGGATGAAAATGGCAAGAATTGTGGTTATGCAGAATTGCATAAGCTATGCAGTTGCTTATGCACAATTCAACAAAATTAAGATTGCAATGGAACATGATTTGCAAGTGTGAAAAATACCCTAAAATGAAGAAATATAATTCTATGAAGCATAAACCATGAGAAATTTTCACCAAAAACACATCAATATATACAAAGTTCATCAAAAATGCATCACACAAGCTTGTAGAAGATGGATCCTGCATAAAAAGCATTTGTGACCCATGCCATTTTGACTCAAATTCTGCAAATCAACATTTAGCACATTAAAACTCAATAAAATCTGCATAAAGTTGCATTTATCTACAAATGATGAAATGAACTCTCCAAGTTATGCCAAGAGAATGCAATATTGTCCACCTTGAATTCCACAACCCAAATAATCTCAAAACTACAAAGATGACCAACTTACCACCATATTAACATTAAAAGCACATATACTTAAAAGTTACACACCCAACCTCACCAAAAACACAAGCCATCTGCTGCAGATACCCTTTTTGCTACAGATTCCATTTTTCCTCTGCATAAACCAGATAATAGCTCCTGCACAGGTTATGCAGTAAGAACTAATCAGTTTGTGGGAGAGTTTGAAGGACAAAATTTTCAAGTTAAGGGTCACTCCCCAGCAGTTCACCAACCTTCCTCCATTGAAATACATCTACAAGGGATAAGATTCAACAATGTCAAAAATTGAATTTGGGGAGATTTAAGATAAAAACAAAAGAAATGCAAATAAAAGTAAATCAACAAAAGCAAAATGAAAGAACTTGGGGTGCCTCCCAAGAGCGCTAATTTATAGTCCTTAGCTAGACTCTTTTCATGTTCATGGTGGCTGAAATTGGAATTTATTGCCTCTGTTTCCAATAGGTACTTCAATGAATCTATACTTCATTTTCTTTCCATCACATGAGAAGATCCTTGTTGCTTTGTCTAAAAATCCGACCATTTCTTTCTTGACAACCTTTGGTGCATCTTTTTCTTTGAGAGATGGTTGCTTTACTTCACTTTTCTCCACTTGCTCAACTTGAAAGATTGGTGCCATAGGACAAGGTGGATTACTATTCAAATCTTGTGCAAATGCAGCCTCTTTTGGATTTTCATCATTGATACTCCCTTCATGGATAAGACAACTTTCAAGAGAAGCCTTCGGATAGCTCTTTCTAAAGTGCTCTTTTACTAACTCATCAACTATATCAATTCTCAAACAAGAGTCTACATCTTCATGTTGCTTCTTCTTATCATTGCCAATGTTGAAGACTAAATGATCCTCTCTGACTCTGAGAGTAAGCTTTTCACCTTTCACGTCAATCAAAGCACCAGCTGTAGCTAGGAAAGGCCTCCCCAAAATGATTGGGATATTAGAATCCTCTTCCATGTCCAAGATGACAAAGTCAACAGGTATATAGAATTTCTCAACCTTTGTATATAGAATTTCTCAACCTTCAGAGGCACATTCTCTAAAATCCCTTCAGGATACTTAATTGATCTATCAGCTAACTGAAGAGAAATGTGGGTTGGCTTAAGATTTCCCATGTTGAGCTTCTCATAGATGGAGAGGGGCATAAGGCTTACACTAGCCCCTAAATCACATAAAGCTTTTATAGAACATGAATCCCCAATGTGGCATGGAATTGAAAAACTCCCTGGATCCTTGAGCTTTGGAGGAAGTTTCCTTTGGAGGATAGCACTGCATTCCTCGATTAAGGCTCTGATCTCATAATCTTCAAGTCTCCTCTTATTTGAGAGAATTTCTTTTAGAAACTTAGCATAAGAAGGCATTTGGGAAAGAGCATCAATAAAAGGCACATTTATATATAGCTTCTTCAAAACCTCTAAGAACTTCCCAAATTGCTTATCAAGCTTGGCTTTTTGAAATCTCTGTGGAAAGGGAAGCTGTCACTTGTAAGGCTCTGGAGGTATATATTTCTCTTCTTTCTCTCCAACCTCCTCTTTACCTTTTCTTGCACTCCCTTTTTCACTCTTTTGTTTTTCATCTCCCTCAAAATCTTCCTCATTTTCTCTCTTTTCAACTTTTTCACTCTTCTCATTATGCACTATTTTACCACTCCTCAGTGTAATGGCATGACATTGCTCCCTTGGATTTTCTGTTTGACTAGGAAATTTCCCCATAGAATTGGTACTTGATGAGCATGCTTGTTGTGCAATCTGATTTTCCAGCATCCTATTGTGTGTTTGCATTTGTTCCAGCCTTGCTTTCATCTCTCTCAACTCTTCATCACGCTTAATTTGATTAGCAAGAATTTTTTGTAATAAAGCCTCTGAGGTGGAACTTTGTTCTTGCTGTCTTGGTAAAGGTGCAGTATTTGCATTCTTTTGCTGAAAACTATGTGGTGGTTGCCTAGGTTGTTGGTATTGATGCTCTTGTTGTTGTGATGGAAAGTTCTGAGTTGAAGCTTGATTTTGCTGATTCTCCCATGAAAAATTGGGATGATTCCTCCAAGCATATGAAGGATAATCAACACAACAACACATTGTTCCTTCTGCATAATTAACTTGTTGAGAACTTCCAGAGCATGATGATGAACTGACTAGCATACTTAAATCCTCCATTTTCTTAGCAAGGACATTAGTGAGTGCATCAAATTTGGCATTGATCATGTTGAATGGATCAAGCTCATACATTCCAGCAACTTGCCTTTTTTGAGTTGGAGTTGACCCTCTTGGACTACTCCATAGATGACTGTTCTTTGCTATTTTCTCTAATAACTCATAAGCTTCATCTTCATGCTTAATGATGAATTCCCCTCCAGTTTGAGCATCAATGATTCCTCTGATAGCAGGAGTGACGTTTGTGTAAAAATTCTGGTTTATCATCCATTTAGGAATGGCATGATGTGGACATTGTCTCTCCAACTCCTTCCATCTCATCCATGACTCATAAAGAGTCTCATCTTCTCTTGGTCTAAAAGCAATCATTTGATTCCTCAAATCTTGAGTTTTTCCAGGTGGAAAGTATTGGGCAAGAAATACATCAGTGAGCTGCTCCCAATTTGTAATTGAGTTGTGAGGTAAAGAATCAAGCCAATCCAATGCTCTATCTTTCAAAGAGAATGGAAACAATTTTAGCCTTGCTGCATCATCGATACTCAGTTGTTTTTGCATGTCACAAATCATAGCAAACTTCTTCAGATGTGTGTGTGGATTTTCAGAAGGATGACCCCCAAATTGAGAATTCTGAATCATTTGAAGGACTCCAAAATCCATCTTGTAACTATTTACATCAATTCTTGGCTTGCTATGCTCTCTCTCAAGTCATCAAAATGAGGAAAAGCATGATCCATCATACTTTCCCTAGGCAGATTAGCATTTACTACCTCTTCACCATGGGCTGCATTTTCATTATTTTGACCATTTCCAGCATTACCAACACCAATTCTAATTCTTTCATCAGCCATGTCTGCTTCTAATTCAGTTTCTATCAAGGCTTCTTTTCTTTTTCTGGTTTCTTTCTTGTTGGCCTTACAAAATTTCTCAATTTCAGGGTTGAATAATAAGGATGTATCACTTGTGCTTCTAACTCTTCTCATAAAAGATTAAGAGTACCTGAAAAAGAACAAACAAACACAAAATGAAAAGATAACAAAGATAAAACTAAAAAACAACTAAAATAATCAAGAATTCAATCTTAAACAAACAACTCCCCGGCAACGGCGCCAAAAACTTGATGTGGCCCAACCGCAAGTGCACGGGTCGTACAAGTAATATAGAAAAGATATCGTTCCCACGAGGAGTTGTGTTAATGATTGAATTTTTGATATAAAAAATGCTAACTAATTTGGACTATTTTTGAAATTAAAGTAATAAATTGATGGGTATTGGAGTATGAAATCTATATATGCAAAATTAATAATCTATTCAACTATGTAATGATTTAACTAAATTTGCATCAAATTAAAATAAAGCAAATTCAAATATGGCAATATTCAAAATGGCAAGTAATTAAATTCGATTAGAAATTAACAATGATAAAAAGTCGATTACGGAGTTCGGGATTTCATATTCAAGCTATTTTGGGATTTTCCCTAGCTAGCCCAATCCATGAAATTTATGGGTTTAAAGGAGATTAATTCTAAAATCCTTTGAAAACTCTTTCGAGTGAGACAAAGAGTGCCTTAATTAACTTAATCCTACTTTCGTGGAGTTAAAATTAACCAAGACCCATTAGGTTCTTTAATCAATCTATTAAAACCCTCTTAACCCTTAGTCTATTTCTATATCTAAGTTAATTAAGTCCAATTTCTTGATTAACTATCACTTGGTTTTCTCCTTTCGGTGCTTCAACCAAGGATTAAGAACATAACTTAATGGGGCCCTTCATTAAGCATGTGAATAAGCACACAAGAAATGGATTAAACCTCATAAATTCATTAAATTGGGACTAACCCAGTTCAAATCCACAAAAATAACTAAAATATTACATCCCTTACTCCAGAATCAAAATGAAACTACTCACTACCCATAATGTCTACAAGATATTCTGAATTTAAATGGAAATAAAGCTCTAATCTAAGCTAAGAAATAAAAAACTCAACACTAGAAATTTAGGAAAAGGTAAGAAGAGAAAGAAATCCCAAATCTGGTTGGAAATGGTGTGGAAAACTAAATGTGACTCTTTAGCTGCCCTTGCTCCTGCTCCTTTCCTTCCTTTCTTTCTTCCTTCCCCTTCTAAAATGGGAAAATGAGACTATTTATAGCATTTTTCTGACATGGAGCCCCAAAATGGTGTGTTCTAGGAGGAATTATCTGAGGGAATTTTCTGCCAGCTCATTAATGAACTCTTTATGGGACTGCATAAGTGGACTGCATAAGTTATGCAGTCCCTTATGCGCTTACAGTTCTGGTTCACTTATGCGAAACTGCATGACTTGGTGCATAGGTTATGCACAATTCCGTGAGAGTGCTTAAGGGAGGTGTGAATATGCATAAGCTATGTAGTCTCCTTATGCACATTTCGGTTGGTTCTGGAACAGTGATTTTTCTCCTTATGCAGATCTGCATAGCTTATGCGGCAAGTTATGCACAATTTGGTCAATGCATATTTCAGCTTGAAAACTTGTTTTTGACATCTTTGGCTGTAGAAGTCACTCCTCAATAGCAAAATTTCTCTTCAGTCCTTCAAAAACACCATTTTTCCTACAAAACAAAGTAAAAATTACAAATTAATCCAAAATCGACAATTATGAAAAACTAACTAATTAACTAATGAAATTAGCTAAAAATGACTAATAATCAAATAAAATGGCTATGAAATTAAACCTAAATGATTATGCAAAATGTATGCATCAAAGTACAAGAACTGAGCAAGAAATCTCGACTGCATAAGGTATATGATGACCTCAGTGTTGTTGGAGTTTGGCCTGTTCAGATAGGGTAAAAAACCTTATATATTTTCTCTTCATTTGTTGGAAGGAAGATATTTGATGCCCAAATTTTCACACAACTACAATGAACAGATGGTGATTTTAAGAAACTAGGAAAGAACAGTATATATTTTGGATGTTTGTCATGCAATTCCTTGTATTCTGCAATTAGGGTGTCGATTGTTGGCGTAAAAGATGTCTTTTTAGAATGCATCAACAATCAAGGCAGAACGAATAATAATTACAAAATAATTTTTTTTAATACTGAATGTAATAAACTACAAACAAGTAATAAAATATATGATGTTTTAATTTCATTTTTTTTTTGCTCTTAATTTTTGCTGATTCTTTATTTGTATGCAGCAGGTTTAGCAAATTTCAAGTGAGTTTTTCTACTTACTGGAGGTTGAGAGGTGGCATTAACTTATTGATCAATTATCAAGGTTGTGAATTTGGGGCTTTTTATCCATATAAATCTTGCAAACCTTGATCTGTGCCTGTTTAAAATGTATATACATACACACAACTGAAGCCAAGTAAAGCGATGAACTTGCTTATTCCAAATGAGATTACATCGTTTTACATAAATCTTGTCTCCTGCTTTTCCATTTTCTGTTGTGTTTCTTTCAACCCTCTCCTTCCACTTCTACGCATTCTTTTGATGCCTCTTATACTCCTGTATGCTCTGTTTCAACAGCTTTGGATCATTCTGAACTTTAACCCTTGCAGATCTACTTGTTGCCGCTTTCCACAAGTGCTTCTTTGAGATGATATCTCCTTTCTTTGGGTCCTTTTGCTTCCTCCAATTCTTTTGCCTTTTGAAGCTCCTTTTTAACTTTGAAAGATTTCTCTACTTATTTTTATGCCCTTCTTTTATTCCCTGGATATAACATGACTAAATTTGCACCCACTAATATATCCTTGTTCACTTTTCTACTCTGAAGTTCCTGTAGGCTTCTTTGCTTCAGAATCTGATTCCCTCTTGCGCTCTTTTGCCGAATTTCTTCTCTCATCTTCTTTTTCTTTACTTGATCATATAAATGATACCTCAACTTAGAGTATATAATAGTAAGGTATCTAACTTTAATTCATAACACAAAACTCTCTAATCTTTAACAGAAAACCCTTTTGACGTTCAGTAATCAATTTCTAAGTTATTTTTACCTACTACACTTGTCATATTAAAAATTATATTTTCTCTCTATTAATTTGATACTAATCAGGAAAAAAAATTTAATTATGTTTTCTATCTATCCATATTGTATGCATTGATATTTTAGTAACTCAAAACCTGTTTATTTGAGGTATCAGTCTATAAAAATATTTTTTTTCAATTTAATAAATATTATATCAATATATAATTTACCCCTAAATTGAAGTACACTATATAATTTACCCTTACGTTATGTAAGCCACTTTTGTCTCGACCTTGTCTCAAAAGGGGCTCCCCTACCATGAAAGTACTTGAATCTCTTAAAACTATGGGTGAAATTATAATAAAATGAAAAAATATAAAGAAGAAATTGAGCTTAGGAATGAATATTTCCATCTTTTCTAAGGTAGGTGGAACCATTAACCAATACAACAAAACTTTTATATTGGCTTGTCTGTTGTATAATACAGCTGTTCAATAATTTTGTTGCATAATTCAAATTAACTCTTGCACCAATTATTTGAATTCAAAATTTTATTTAAAAAATACATTTTTATTTGACTTATATATAATTTAAATTTTTTTTTTTTTACAATTGACTTTAACTGATATTCGAATTTGAGAATATAAATAATTATATTGTATTAATTATGATATTTAATATTAAAATATTACAACAATTACCCTAATTATATAGATAGATTATTTATTTGTATTAAATCAACAGTAATATTCTTGAATTACAATATTTAAAACCAATTCAAACATGCTTATTGTCCTTGATATTGCAAAGAAGCATCTTCCATCAAACTTTGTATACCACAACTTGATTCATTAACAAAAATCTTATTCAGCCTATTTGGAAAATAAAAATTTACAATAATTTAATTAATTTTTATGTTTAGAAATATAAATTCCTTCAAGATAAAATATTTGAAAACATAAAATATATGATAAGTTAAAGAATTCAATTATTTTAATTTAAAAAATAATTCATTTAAAAAAATAAAAATTAGATAAAAAATTATAAAATTGTGAGGGAATTAATTCTTTTCTTGTGTATGATTTATTATAAAGGAAACGGCTAAATTTAGTTAACACTTAAATATAACACAATAATTCCCTTTTATCAATTATTTGTGAAGTTTTTATGCATGATTTTGAGATTATCTAAATTCATGATCACAAATTAAACTTACAATTTTTTAGGATGGCTTTGTTTGGAATAAATCATTTAGAAGAAAAAAATTCAAATAAAATCTAATACAATCACACTTAGTTTTTATTTTTTTGAAAATAAATATTTTTAAATTAAAAAATAATTTTTTTCATTTTAAATATAAGAATTAATTAAAAATAAATTAATTCAATTAAATTTTTATAAAATTTTAGATTCTAAATGGAAGATAGTAATATTTTGATATCATACAATAAATGCTTACTTCTATCTCATAGTGTTTGTGCTTTTCTCCTCATAATTTTAAAAGGAAAAATTAAAATAAGTTATTATGCTATCAGTAGAAGGTCAGCTAAGTATAAAATTAAATTTTGAGTTAAATAAGTTGATGTATTTTTAATAAGGCTGAATAAATCCACACATAATAAAATATTATTTTTCTTAATTTTAAATATTAAAAATTATTTATTAATTTTAATAAAATAAAATTTTAAAAAAAGAAATTAAAAAACATGGTGAACAAAAATTATTTAATATTAAAATTATTATTTTTAATATTTTATTATTTAAAAAATATATTATTTTATTTTTAAAAAATAATATTTTATTAAATATAAATTTATTTGACCTTAATTAGAAAGTATATGGCTTATTTAATTAAAAACTTAATTTTATTCTTATTCAGTCGTCAACTAAAAATACAGATACTTATTTGACTTTTTCCCATTTTTAAAACAAGTTGATACTTGTGCTTTGCACAAATAATATTTCAAATTTTATTATATGTTCATGTGTTAAATTAAAATATAAAACTTTTTGACATGATAATTGTATAATGATAATATTTCTTTTAAAGATATTCTTTTAACGTAAGTTTTTTTTGGTTGGAGATCATTGTTTTAGAAATAAATTAATTTCGTGTTTTTCCTCTTAATTTTTATAGGAGGAAGTATTGAAAAAAACAATAGAATTTATATTAAGAAAGTGTTTCATAAGACTGATGACAAAATAATTTTATTTATTATAAATTCAGTTGCTAAATAAATTAAATTTTTAGAAGATATTTGGATTAGCTTATGAAAATCAGTCTAGTGCTTATAAATTAATTTAAACTTATAAACATTTAAAATTACATATTATCTCTATTAGAAAAATAATTACAAAATAAAAAATAAACTTACTAAATTAAATAATAGAAAAATAAAAATTATATAAAGATACCAAATAACTGTCATAACCTAACCTATGGGCCGGACCAGCACTAGGATCTGAGCCAGCTTAAAGCCCCCGAGACTCGTAGTAAGCCTAACTATTCCTTAATCCAATCTTAAGGCCCATTTTAAATCCAATTTCAAGATTTCAACCGGATAAAATCCGTATAACACCTTCACTTTAGCCTGACTGTACGTTCTATTGTTCTGATGACTAATGTCAGTCCGGACAGCTAGAATGTCTAGAATTGTATTTAAATTAGAGTGAGGAGTCATAAATAATTCAAATAAGTGTAAGAAAAATTTTAAAAATAAAATACAACAAAGCTAAATGAGTCAGTGCCCTAGAGATGGGTGACCTAACGGAAAATTGCTGTCTTCACAGCTAGTAGCCCTAAACCAGAGAGAAATTTCGTGAAATAATTTTTGGGACTCCAAAAAAGAGTCATTGAGGTTTCGATGGCATTACAATGCCAAGAAAATGTTTAAAAAAATTTTTTTAAATCGATACAGACAATTTTAACTCATACAGCTAAATAAAGAGCATTTTGAACATTTCGCCTTTAGAGACGATTTTTGACCGACATGTCCAATTAGGTGGGTGAATTATATGACCCAAATTATGAATTAATATTGGTGAGAAAATAATTAAAAATGAGTAGAAATGAAAGAAAAGAAAATGAAATTACAAATTTGATTTATGACATAAGCCATGATATTATAATACTTAAAATAAAATTCCTAACCAATTAAAATTCTAACCAATGCGAGTTTGACAAGCATTTAAAGAGGATAAAAACTAAATAAATAGGGATAAAAAAAAATCAGATTGTCTTCTTCAACCAGTCGATAGCCTCCTTTTTCTTCACCTCCATTGAAGAAGCTTTCATCTCTCTCTTTTCCAAACCTTAATTTTTCACCACTAAACCCTAAGTTCTCTTCCTTAAAAATTGTCCTTACCTCTTGGGAAGGTGTTTGGCTGTTAGTAGTATGCCCTAGAGCATATCATTTAGTATGTATCTTGTACATATTTTTATTAATAAAGGCATTTCCACTTTTCTGTTTACATAATATATTTATGTGTAATAGAAAAGGTCCATTGATATTTTGTTAGAAATATTATTCTTAAGTTGTTAAGAATATGAGTGACAATATTTCTAGCACGAAGTATCATAAATAGGTTCACAATCGAGGATACTTCATAATAAGGACATGACTTATCCAGAAAGATTGTATTCATGTTTGTTCCCAAGTTATTTATATGAGATATAAATAAGATGGAATGGTGAGTCTCATGCCATATAACAAACATGATAGGCACTTATAAATGATAAGTAGGCCGAACCAGTGACGCTTATGACAAGCACATAGAGTTTACTCTTGTCAATATTTTGTCATAAATCATATCAGTGCATATAATCTTTAGACCTGAGATAGCACAGTTATCTTGTATATAGGTAGTTTGAGTTTGATACTGCTTTCATACTTGTACTATGTATGGGTATATGGGCATGTGTTGGCTCCTACTAGTTATATATGGAGGTAGGTGTTGATCAAGATGGAATCTGTTCCTCTAAGTAAATAGAGATAAAATCCTATATTCATTTAATTGTTCTTGATGTTTCAAGTTCTGGCCAGACAGATAGATTTATTCGAAAAGAGTTTACGATGAGAAAATCTTTTAATCAAGAACTGGAATTAAAAGAGAACATAATATTCATAGCAAATGGAGTTTGACATAAACCATGACTCCGACTTGAGTTGGGATTTTGTAAGAGAGATTCTAGTGCATGGTAACATATGATTATAGGTTCATTTAAGGTAAATCTTATTACTAATTGGGTGGCCATGGCATGCTATGCTAGGTGTTAACCATGGTCTATGAGGTTCATAAAATGATTTAGAGAAATCATTTATGGTAAGAAAGAGTTCTGATGATATTAAGAGTTGATATCATTTCTCATTGCCAATTAGTGATGAGCCTAGTAAGTCACACACATACACAAGTTATCACCTAATTAAATATGATTTAATTAATTAATTAAAGAGTTTAATTGATTAATTAAATAGGTTTGGTTTGCAATTAGATTGCACAGTCCCTAGCATGACTTGAAACCAACTCTAGATGATTGGATGTAGTATAAATTAAATTTATATTTAAAGTGTTTAAATATGAATTTAATTGATGAGAAATTAATTAATAGAGATTAATTAATTAATTTATATTTGATATAAATTAATTAGAAGAAAAAAAATAATTATTTTGGGTTGAGAACTCAAAATTAAGACACATGGGCATTTTGGTCATTTTGCAGTGTGACACGTGGCATCATGAGATGGTGACACATGGCATAACACATAAGCTTGCCAAATGTTTTTTAATCATGTAAGATGATTAAAATCAAGATTAAATATAGGTTTGACACTTGGCACAATTTGATTGGGTCACTTAAACCTAGAGCTAATCAAAGGGTGACATGTGGCAAGGGTTTAATGTGTTAACCTAGCTATTTAAGTGTGGTTATGAAAAGAAAAAATAACCAGCAGCCTCTCCTCTCATTTGTCACGCCACTTTGAGCCTCTCTAGCTATTTCTCTTCATCTCTCATCAATTCAAAGAGATTAGCCATCAATCTCTTGAATCAAGAACACTAGAAATTGTTTCTAGTGTCCTGTTTACATCTCTAATCTCTTAAAAGGTAGAACTTGAATTTCTAATTAATAGAAAAGGCTTTAGAAGCTGTTCAAGGGCTGCCATAGGTGTTCTTGGTGTGGACAAACTAGAGGGACAACATCCGTGTCCTCAAGACGAATCTCAAAGCGCAGACTGTTGCAAGACATCAAGAGGTTAGTGTAATCGTTCTTGATTTAATCTAGGGTTCTAAAATTAATCTGATTAATTTTAAAATCTTAAATGGCAAATACGGATCCAAAAACATATTAAAAGAGTTTTAATATGTTGTTTATCATTGAAATCAAATAGATAAAAATAAATCTTGCATGGTGCATGTGACCCTAGGTGAAAATTTTTGAATTCAATGGTATAAACTTGTGTTTTTCACGCTTCCATTCCTACATTGGCAGCCAAGAAAAGTGAAGTTTAAGCTTGGGAAAAATTTTGCTCAAAGAGGTGAGTGACCAATCCTTTGCTTTCTTTTTGAAATTCATGTTTAGGGACAAAAAATTGAGCTAGAAAATGAGAGAAATTTAAATGAAAATGATGATTATGTAAACCTCCATTTTCGGCAACCATGTGAAAGGTAGGGTTTTCAATGGTTTTTTTTGAATTAATTTGGTATTTAGGCTGCCCTTGACATGAATTGCATGGTTAAAACTTGATTTGTTGCGAGAAATGCAAGAATTAAAAATTTGGGAATTTGGGGTTTTGAGCAAATTAGGATTTTGCTCATGTGATGATTAAGGAACATTTTAAAGATCAATTAATGACCATTGAGTAAGGTTTGACCATAAAATGAGGCAATTAATGGCATTGGATGGTGAATTAGTGTGGCTGCCCTTTGTGACTGATTTTGGATCATTGGATTCCAGGGTGATTGGAGGGTTTTAATTGAATTTGAGTAGCCTTAATTGGTGCAAAGCCAATTGGAGGTAAAATTAGACACATAATGCAACATTTTTTATGAAGAAACCATGCCTAAAAAACCAACCTAACTTGACCTAAAAATTGACCTAATCCGGATAACACACATTCTACCCTGGGCAAAATAACCAAATGAACAGTGTTTGTTCATTTGGTCATAACTCAGTGTAGAAAAGTTCAATTGACCTAAAATTTATATCAATGAAAATCTTAGACAATTTAGGACAACTTTCATGAAGAACACAACTCTAAATTCTGACCAGAACTTAATGAAATTGGCCACCAAAATCAGGACACCAAAACTGCCATAATGGGATTCTGCCCAGAAATCCTGGGTAGATACCAATCCGGCCAGCCTTGCTAAAATTAGTATAACTTGAGCTAGAAAACTCCAAATTGAATGATTAAAAAAGAGAATTAAAGAAGATACATAAGGGAACAACTTTCATGAAGAGAATTTTATAAAATTTTCACTGTAGCAATGACCAATGGAATAGTAAACTTAAGGCATGAAATCTAAAAATTTTAAATAACAAACAATAAGCTTTGAAATGGTATTGGCCAAGAATACCAACAATTTTAGAATATAAAATGTGGTATATTTGTGATATTAGAACTAATATACCTATTGTATATAAAAAAGTCAACATTTTAGTTGACTAATAGGATAAATAGTAACTATTGAACTTCAATTGCAAAGAATTTTCATATTTAAAATTGTAATATGCCCTAGTAGGCCTAGTGTGATTGGTTTGGATAGGTTGGCATGCCAATAGTATTCTGATAGTAGTACTGCATATGGCATCATGTCATTCTATTATTTATGACTTATGTGGCCATTCTGTGATTTTATGACTTTTAGCCATTCTGACATTATTGTGATACTTGGCCTTGTGCCCGATTTCTATGATGGCTTATCAGCTATTCTGTTGCATACCGGGAGACACATTGTGACCGATGGTGTGACGGCTTGAGGTACTTGATACCAGTGCTAGTTTACCCATTTATCCAATCCGGTCAATTTGTATAGGTTACTTGGGCATGAAAAAGTATAAATGTAATTGAATTGATTATTAAAGGAAGTAAGGAAATTAAATATCAAGATAAAGAATAAGAATTATTTCAATAAAAAGAGGCTCAAAATCATCATGAGAACAATTCATAAAATGCTAGGAAGAGTTAATATCATAAGATGTAAGTAGCCTTCAAATAAATAATAATTTAGTAATTATTTATTTTCTTATCAGCATAATAACTAGGGAATTTTTACTTTTATTTGTATATTATATTTTCTTGTATTATGGCACCACTAAGCAGAAATGCTTAGCGCGTTAGATTTTCCATCGCATAGATACTGGAGATATGGAGCGCAAGCCCAGTAGATCGTAGACTGAGAATCAGACTTGGATCTGCATTTTGCATTTTGTGGTGCCTCAACCAGCAGTGCATTTGGTAGGATTGCTAGGCTTCATTTCGTATTTTACATTTTGTATTAGATCTACATTTTGTCATGTAAATGATAAACTTCTGTAATTATTGTACATATTATGAGTTAATGAATTTGAACATTCCTTTGTAAATATGAGTATGTAATTATTCATGCATGGAATGAAATTGAAATTTTGAGTTTGAAATGTTGAGAAGTGTTGAGATTTGATGAATTGTGATGACTTTGTGTTGAAATTATTTGGAGTTTGTGAATGAATGAAAATTTGGGAGTATTTTTCACAGGTTCCGAAGAACTGTTTTCTCCATTTTTAGCTGGCACTCTGCCGGATTTTCTATAAAAGTTTCGGAACCTTAAATTAAATCATAATTTCAATAAATAAAATAAAATGACATAAATTTCACTTAGTGATAAATAAATAAACAAATTAAGAAAGGGTAAATAGTAATAAAATAAGATATGGTGCTCCGACACACTGTGTGGTATATCTTGCTCGGCTATACTGTAGACGGGTAAGGGGTGTCACAGTCCGGCCATAATATGGACCATACAACGAGGACTTTTTGACTCACCCGACCTGTAAACACAATATATAACAATTTGGGGAGCTCAGCTCACCCTTCACATACTCATCATGTCATAAATCAAATGGGAGCTCAGCTCCCTCATCCAATCCAATCACACTCACACATACATGCATTTAATGTTCTTACAAATTTAACATAATATTATATTACAGTCCCAAATTGATTAAAATACTCCTAACACATGCGGAGTCTAAAATTTTAGCTAAATTGTACAAAATACATTAGATATTACTAATTGACCTACAAAGAAGAGGAGCAGGTTAGTCACAACAAGTAATCCTCCTGTAGCCTGGAAAAATAAGGTGAACAGGAGTGAGCGTTCGACTCAGAGAGTAAAATACTAATTTTAACTATAATTTCTATAGCTACCTAGAGCTAATGCATCCTAAGGAGTGGAATGCAACACCATCGAAATTTTTATACACATCACATCATAACAGCAAAAAGGCAATTTGGAGCACTCACACACCCAATAATGTTCAAACAGTACATATATGGGAGCTGATCCCCTATACAGCTCTCTTAATCCAACCTCTGCCAGCGAGTGTCTCTCAAGCCGGACTTTCGCTTGATAAACCAAATGCGGAGGCCAGTGAGATCATCTTGAGCCGTGCCTACCCCAACTTATTTATAAAGAACCAGGTCCCAGTGAGTGTCTCTCAAGCTCGTCTACCCATCCTATCCATATCTAATACCACACACTATACGCACGCCAACGCACACACAGTGCTCTAAATTATCATAAACAATATCTATGGCACTTCATAAATTAAAAATGCAATATAAAACTGGCCTAGTATTTAACTACATAGATACATATTTATAAGTGATGCATGGGCATGCCTGAACATATAATAATATTGAAATTATAATTAAAATTAATATTTTACTCACAGACTTGAACAGAGGTCACTGCGGCGGCTGGGCGAAGGAGGCGAAGGAAAGTGTTTTCATTGCTAGCAGGATGGGCACTGGAAAAGGAACTACCCAGAGTATCTTGCTTCTCTGAAGGACAAGAAGGATATACCTTCAGAAGGTATGTCCATATCTTGTTATTTAGATTCTGATGATACTCATAGTTCATCTACAGCTTGGGTTTTAGATACTGGTGCCAGTTCTTACATTTCTTATTATATGCAGGAACTAGCAAATAGTAGCAGCTTGTGTTCTCGAGATGTTAGACTCTAGATTGGCGATCGCTCAACTGTTGAAGCTTTAGCCATAGGATCTAAATCTTTTTACATTTCTGGACATGTTTTGTGTTTGGATAATATTTTATATGTACCTAATACTTTTAAGAACATCATTTTTATATCTAGTTTGACTAGAAATGGCTATGAATTTTAGTTCACAGATGATGTTTGCAATATTTATTTTGGAAATAAATATGTTGGTTCGGGTTATATGAATGATAGTCTTTATTATTTGGATAATAATGACAAACACAAATTGAATGCAAGTGATCTAAATGAATGCAATGCCATGGTGAAAATCAACTCAAGTTTAAAATATATTTGGCACTAAAGGTTAGGTCATGTTACAGAAGATAGGATTACAAAACTGGAGAAAATGGGGATTTTATCCTCATTGGGCCCTGAGTCTACTCCAACTTGTGAATCGTACCTTCAGGGCAAAATGACTAGATCACCCTTTGTTAGATAAGGGCTAAGAGCTGAAAATATTTTGGAGCTAATACATAGTGATGTATGTGGTCCATTTAAAGAAATGGCTAGAGGCGGTTTTCATTATTTTATTACCTTTACTGATGATAAATCAAGGTTTGGGTATTTGTATTTGATGAAATACAAACATGAATCCTTTGAAAAGTTCAAAGAATTTAAATCTGAAGTAGAAAATCAAACAGGAAAAAGTATTAAAGCTCTTCGATCAGATCGTGGAGGTGAATACTTGAGTACTAAATTTGATGAATACTTGAGAGAACATGGCATTGTTTCCCAGCTGACTCCTCCAGGAACACCACAGCTGAATGGTGTCTCTGAAAGGAGAAATCGTATCCTATTGGATTAGTACGTAGTATGATGAGCTATACTAATATGCCAATCTCCTTTTGAGGATTTGCATTAGAATCAGCTTTGTATGTTCTGAATAGAATTCCATCAAAATCAGTATCTTTCACACCTTATGAGATATGGCATGGAAGAAAACCAAGTCTTAAGCATGTTAAAATTTGGAGTTGTCCAACTTATATCAAAAAGCTGAACACTGATAAATTGAAAACCAGATCAGAAAAGGGTCGATTTGTTGGATATCCAAAAGATAGTTTTAGATATTATTTTTATTTGCCTACATCACAAAAAGTTGTGATAAGTAAAGATGCCACATTTCTTGAACAACAGTTTGTTTAAGAAGGAGGCAAAGGAAGGCAAATAGAGTTTGAATTGCAAAATTATGACCAACCAACAGATTAGATGGATATAGATTCATCTAGTCAACTTATACCAATTGATGAAACATCTACAGCTGTTTCTCGTAGATCAACCAGGGTATCTCACCCACCAATGAGATATGGTTTCCTTCATGAAGAAGAACAAGAGTTGTCTACTCATGAAGAAGTAGATCATGGAGATTATCTACTTACCTATGAAGAAGCTATATTAGATATAGATTCTTCAAAATGGATTGATGCTATGAAATCCGAGATTGATTCCATGTATAAGAATCAAGTTTGGGATCTTGTTGACCCACCTGAAGTTATTGTACCTATAGGGAACAAATGGGTTTTTAAGAAGAAAATTGGTTCTGATGGAAAGGTAGAGACTTATAAAGCAAGGCTAGTAGCGAAAGGGTTTCGCCAAAGGCAAGGAATTGACTATGAGGAGACTTTCTTGCCTGTTGCCATGCTTAAATCAATTAGGATTTTATTAGCAATAGCTGCATACTATGATTATGAGATTTGGCAGATGGATGTCAAAATAGCTTTTCTCAATGGATACATTGAAGAAAACATTTTCATGGAACAATCTAGGGGTTTCGAATCCCAATATGGTTCCAAAGTATGCAAGCTAAAGCGATCCATTTATGGGTTAAAACAAGCTTCGAGGAGTTGGAACATCCATTTTGATGAAGCCATTAAGTCATTTGGTTTTATCAAAAATGAGGATGAGCCATGTGTATATAAGAAGGTAAGTGATAGTGCTATCACTTTCCTTGTCTTATATGTGGATGATATTCTGTTGATGGGTAATGACACAGGTATGTTGACAACTGTAAAGGTATGGTTGTCAAATACATTCTCCATGAAAGACTTAGGGGAGGCAACCTATATTCTTGGGATTCGCATCCATAGAGATAGAGCGAAAAAAATAATTGGTTTATCCCAAAGTCTATACTTGAAAAGGTGTTAAAGAGGTTTAACATGATTGATTCCAAGAAAGGATTGTTACCAGTGAGACATGGTATCCACCTTTCTAAAGAGATGTCTCCAAAGACACCTGAAAAAAGAGATAAAATGGCTAGGATTCCATATGCTTCGGCTATTAGAAGTTTAATGTATGCAATATTGTGTACTAGGCCGGATATCGCATATGCTGTTAGTTTGACTAGCTGGTATCAATCCAATCCAGGTTTGGAATACTAGATAGCTGTCAAGAATATCCTTAAGTACTTGAGAAGAACTAAGGATTTATTCTTGATATATGGAGGTGGTGACTTGCAATTGGATGGTTATACTGATTCTGATTTCCAATCAGATATCGATGATAGAAAGTCTACCTTTGGATACGTGTTCATTTGTAATGGAGGTGCAGTTAGTTGGAAGAGTTCCAAATAGAGTACGACTGCAGATTTCACTACCGAGGCTGAGTATATTGCTACATCAGATGCTGCAAAGGAAGCTATTTGGATAAAGAAGTTCACGACAGAACTTGCAGTAGTTCCTTCCATTGAGTCAGCAGTTCCACTTCACTGTGACAACAATGGAGCAGTCAAACAGGCTAAGGAACCCCGGTCTCACCAGAAATCGAAACACATAGAAAGGCGCTACCACATTACCAGAGAAATAGTTGGGCGAGGTGATGTGGCCATACAGAAAATAGCATCAGCTGAAAATCCAGCTGATCCATTCACTAAGCCTATGTCACAAACTCAGCTAGACCGACATCTGGAGAAGATGGTTCTAAGATATTACAATAAATAGCTCTAGTGCTAGTGGGAGATTGTTAGTAGTATGCCCTAGAGCATATCATTTAATATGCCCTAGAGCATATCATTTAGTATGTATCTTGCACCTATTTTATTAATAAAAGGCATTTTCACTTTTCCGTTTACATAATATATTTATGTGTAATAGAAAAGGTCCATTGATATTTTATTATAAATTCTATTCTTAAGTTGTTAAGAATATGAGTAACAGTATTTTTAGCACAAAGTATCATAAATTGGTTCACAATCGATGATACTTCACAATAAGGACATGACTTATCCAGAAAGATTGTAATCATGTTTGTTCCTAAGTTATTTATATGAGATGTAAATAAGATGGAATGGTGAGTCTCATGCCATATAACAAACATGATAGGCACTTATACATGATAAGTAGATCGAACCAGTGACACTTATGACAAGCACATGGAGTTTACTCTTGTCAATGCATTGTCATAAACCATATCAGTGCATATAATCTTTAGACTTGAGATAACACAGTTATCTTGTATATAGGTAGTTTGAGATTGATACTGCTTTCATACTTGTACTATGTATGGGTATATGGGCATGTGTTGGCTCCTACTAGTTATATATGGAGGTAGGTGTTGATCAAGATGAAATCTGTTACCCTAAGTAAATAGGGATAAAATCTTATGTTCATTTAATTGTTCTTGATGTTTCAAGTTCCTGGCTAGGACAGATAGATTTAATCAGAAAAGAGTTTCTGATGAGAAAATCTTTTTAATCAAGAACTGGAATTAAAAGAGAACATAATATTCATAGCAAATGGGGTTTGACATAAACCATGACTCATTTCGAATTGGGATTTTGTAACAGAGAGATTCTAGTGCATGGTAATATATGATTATAGGTTCATTTAAGGTAAACCTTATTACTGATTGGGTGGCCATGGCATGCTATGCTAGGTGTTAACCATAGTCTATGAGCTGCATAAAATGATTTAGAGAAATCATTTATGGTAAGAAAGAGTTCTGATAATATTAAGAGTTGATATCATGTCTTATTGCCAATTAGTGATAAGCCTAGTAAGTCACACACATACACAAGTAATCACCAAATTAAATATGATTTAATTAATTAATTAAAGAGTTTAATTGATTAATTAAATAGGTTTGATTTGTAATTAGATTGCAAAGTCCCTAGCATGGCTTGAAACTAAATCTAGGTTATTGGATGTACAATATAAGTTAAATTTATATTTAAAGTGTTTAAATATGAATTTAATTAATGAGAAATTAATTAATAGAGATTAATTAATTTATTTATATTTGATATAAATTGATTAGAAGAAGAGAAATAATTATTTTGGGTTGAGAACTTAAAATTAAGACACTGGGGTATTTTGGTCATTTCACAGGGTGACATGTGGTACCATGAAATGGTGACACATGGCATTACACATAAGCTTGCCAATTATCTTTTAATCATGTAAGATGATTAAAGTCAAGATTAAATATAGGTTTGACACTTAACACAATGTGATTGGGTCAATTAAACCTAGAGCCAATCAGAAGGTGACATGTGGCAAGGGTTTTAAGTGATGACCTAGCTATATAACTGTAAGGATGAAAGAACAAAAAATACAAGCTGCTGTATTCTCTTGGTGCCGCCACCCCTGGAGTGTTCTTCTTCTCATCTTCTTCATCTCTCATCAATTCAAAGAGATTTGCCAACAATCTCTTGAATTAAAAATACTAGAAATCGTTTCTAGTGTCCTGTTTACATCTGTAATCTCTCAAAAGGCAATACCTGATTTTCTAATTGATTGAAAAAGCTTTAGAAGCTGTTCAAGGGGCTGCCATTGTTGATCTTAGTGTGGACAAGCTAGAGGGACAACATCTGGTGTCCTAGGCGCATCCCAAAGGTGCCAAATACACTGCAGTGCATCAAAAAGGTTAGTGCACTTGTTCTTGATCTAATCTAGGGTTCTAATGAATTAATCTCTTAATTCTAAAATCTTAAATGGCAAATATAGATCCAAAAACATATTAAAAGAGTTTTAATATTCTGTTTATCATTGAAATCAAATAGATAAAAAATGAATCTTGTATGATGCATGTGACCCTAAATGAAATTTTTTTGAATTCAATGATCTAAACTTATGTTTTTCATGCTTCCGTTCCTTCATCTAGGGCATACTACTAACAAATAGTGCCATGAATAGTAATCTCGAAATGCAAACTTCAAAGAACATTATTTTAAGCAAATTTAGGCTAGAATTAAGTAGGTGTGAATTTATTTATTGGATTAATTATGAGATGTGATACTGAAATACTGTAAATTATGTGTTCAGTTGAAAAAGACACAGGAAAGGATAAGGAACATTGAGTCAAGGTCTAGAGGCGACTCAAATTAGGTTTGTGCACAATAAACCTTATTTAAGCATTTTCTCATTGAAAATTTGATTTAGTATGCATTATGAAATTTCTGTGTTAATTATGAGTTTAAGAACTTTTGTGTTGCCACTTTGTTAATGAAAATGTGACTTTAGAAATTGATTGGATTTTATATGCAATACTTAAACAAATTGTTTTTAATTAATTTCAGATTCACTCTTAGCATGAAAATACCATATTATTCCTCCTCCATTTATGGGGTTGAGATCGATTATTTTCCTCCCTCTCTAGCTTACCAGTTGAGGTCAAGATCGGATGAGTACTGATTAGCTAGCTAGCCACTTCCCTTATCGATTTCGATTAGTGAGGTTGTAGATTGCTTTGTTGTGGTGTATAACACGGCATTGATTGGAAATTTTGTGTCATGACTTAAGTTGTGTATGGATTGGCAACACTGTGTTTATAAAATTATTCGACAAAATTGTATTATTAATGTGATTTGAAAATTGTGAAATGAGATTGTGAAATGATTGAATTATGATTTGTCAATAAAAGTTTTATTTACAGTATTTTAAATTTTTATTGTGCACCACTAAGTAAATTTTACTCAGCGATAGCTTATTTTGCTATCGCAGATAAAGGCAAGGAGAAAGCAGCAGAGTGAGCTGCTATTGAGAGGACTACATTGACCTTTTTGTATGGGTATTTATTTATACCATTGTAGTTTTTTTTATATAAATATCGTAGTGTCATATGTATTAATGTAAAATTGAGCAGTTGTACGGTTAATTATAATAATATTATTTTTGAATTTTTATATCTGTAAATTAAACTTATGAATGTAAATGAGCTTTATTGAATGCAATGTTGGTTTTGAAATGGTTTGATCTGAAAATTTTGAGTTGAATTGTGGTTGATGATGTTGGTTTGAGATTTTTTGGAGATTGGGATTTGTGAAGTAATTTATTGGAAGTGCTTTTCTCAGGTTTTAAATTTTTT
The DNA here is from genome assembly GCF_030052815.1 of Hevea brasiliensis. Classification (NCBI taxonomy): domain Eukaryota; kingdom Viridiplantae; phylum Streptophyta; class Magnoliopsida; order Malpighiales; family Euphorbiaceae; genus Hevea; species Hevea brasiliensis. Next base: position 91,927,206 of record NC_079502.1, read on the forward strand.
GCTTTTCTCAGGTTTTAAATTTTTTATTTTTCTCAATTATAGACGGCACTCTGCCTAAATTTTTACAAAATTTGCGAAAAAATAAAAAGAGCCAAAATTTTTACCTAGTTTTTAAAAAGAACTTAAAAGTTTTTAATACTTGTTAAAAGTGCTCACCACCTTCAAAAGACGATAAAATTATTTTAAAATCCCTTGTAGTGTATTTAATGGGTTATCGGTAGGCGAAGTTTGGTAATTCATTAAGTATACTACGGGATCATGTTATGCCTTACGGAGGGGTAAGGTGTTACAAGTTCCTTCCATTGAGTCAGCAGTTCCTCTCTACTGTGATAACAATGGAGCGGTCATACAGGCTAAGGAACCCCGGTCTTACCAGAAATCCAAACACATAGAAAGACGCTACCACATTATCAGATAGATAGTTGGGCAAGGTGATGTAGCCATGTAGAAAATAGCATCAGCTAAAAATCCAGCTGATCCATTCACAAAGCCTATGCCACAATCTCAATTAGACCGACATCTTGAGAAGTTGGGTTTAAGATATTGTAATGAATAGCTCTAGTGCTAGTGGGAGATTATTAGTAGTATGTCCTAGAGCATATTATTTTGTATGTATCCTGTACATATTTTACTAATAAAAGGCAATTTCACTTTTCCGTTTACATAATATATTGATGTGTAATAGAAAAGGTCCATTGATATTTTGTTAGAAATTCTATTCTTCAGTTGTTAAGAATATGAGTGACAGTATTTCTAGCACAAATTATCATAAATTGATTCACAATCGAGGATACTTCACAAAGGACATGACTTATCCAGAAAGATTGTAATCATGTTTATTCTCAAGGTATTTATATGAGATATAAATAAGATGGAGTGGTGAGTCTCATGCCACATAACAAATATGATAGGCACTTATACATGATAAGTAGGCCGAACCAGTGACGCTTATGACAAGCACATGGAGTTTACTCTTGTCAATGCATTATCATATATCATATCAGTGCATATAATCTTTAGACCTGAGATAACACAGTTATCTTGTATATAGATGGTTTGAGTTTGATACTGCTTTCATACTTGTACTGTGTATGGGTATATGGGCATGTGTTGGCTCCTACTAGTTATATATGGAGATAGGTGTTAATCAAGATGGAATCCGTTACCCTAAGTAAATAGGGATAAAATCCTATGTTCATTTAATTATTCTTGATGTTTCAAGTTCCTGGCCAGGACAGATAAATTTAGTCAGAAAAGAGTTTCTGACAAGAAAATCTAATTAATCAAGAATTGGAATTAAAAGAGAATATAATGTTCATAGCAAATAGGATTTTGTTAGTAGTATGCCCTAGAGCATATCATTTAGTATGTATCTTGTACATATTTTTATTAATAAAAGGCATTTCCACTTTTCCGTTTACATAATATATTTATGTGTAATAGAAAAGGTACATTGATATTTTATTAGAAATTCTATTCTTAAGTTATTAAGAATATGAGTGACAGTATTTCTAGTACAAAGTATCATAAATAGGTTCACAATCGAGGATACTTCATAATAAGGACATAACTTATCCAGAAAGATTGTATTCATGTTTGTTACCAAGTTATTTATATGAGATATAAATAAGATGGAATTGTGAGTCTCATGCCATATAGCAAACATGATAGGCACTTATAAATGATAAGTAGGCCGAACCAGTGACACTTATGACAAGCATATGGAGTTTACTCTTGTCAATGTTTTGTCATAAATTATATCAGTGCATATAATCTTTAGACCTGAGATAGCACAGTTATCTTGTATATAGGTAGTTTGAGTTTGATACTGCTTTCATACTTGTACTGTGTATGGGTATATGGGCATGTGTTGGCTCCTACTAGTTATATATGGAGGTAGGTGTTGATCAAGATGGAATCTGTTCCTTTAAGTAAATAGAGATAAAATCCTATGCTCATTTAATTGTTCTTGATGTTTCAAGTTCCTGGCCAGGACAGACAGATTTATTCAAAAAAGAGTTTCTGATGAGAAAAATCTTTTTAATCAAGAACTGAAATTAAAAGAGAACATAATATTCATAGCAAATGGAGTTTGACATAAACCATGACTCCAGCTTGAGTTGGGATTTTGTAACAGAGAGATTCTAGTGCATGGTAACATATGATTATAGGTTCATTTAAGGTAAACCTTATTACTAATTGAGTGGCCATGGCATGCTATGCTAGGTGTTAACCATGGTCTATGAGGTGCATAAAATGGTTTAGAGAAATCATTTATGGTAAGAAAGAGTTCTGATGATATTAAGAGTTGATATCATGTCTCATTGCCAATTAGTGATGAGCCTAGTAAGTCACACACATACACAAGTTATCACCTGATTAAATATGATTTAATTAATTAATTAAAGAGTTTAATTGATTAATTAAATAGGTTTGGTTTACAATTAGATTGCAAAGTCCCTAGCATGACTTGAAACCAAATCTAGATTATTGGATATGTAGTATAAGTTAAATTTATATTTAAAGTGTTTAAATATGAATTTAATTAATGAGAAATTAATTAATAGAGATTAATTAATTAATTTATATTTGATATAAATTGATTAGAAGAAGAGAAATAATTATTTTGGGTTGAGAACTCAAAATTAAGACACAGGGGCATTTTGGTCATTTCACAGTGTGACACGTGGCACCATGAGATGGTGACACATGGGATTACACATAAGCTTGCCAAACGTTTTTTTTTAATCATGTAAGATGATTAAAATTAAGATTAAATATAGGTTTGACACTTGGCACAATGTGATTGGGTCACTTAAACCTAGAGCTAATCAATGAGTGACATGTGGCAAGGGTTTAATGTGTTAACCTAGCTATATAAGTGTTGTTATGAAAAAAAAAAAGCAACCAGCAGCCACTCCTCCTTTGTCACGCCATTTTGAGGCTCTCCATCTATTCTTCTTCATCTCTCATCAATTCAAAGAGATTAGCCATCAATCTCTTGAATTAAGAACACTATAAATTATTTCTAGTGTCCTGTTTACATCTTTAATCTCTTAAAAGGCAGAACTTGAATTTCTAATTAATAGAAAAGGCTTTAGAAGCTGTTCAAGGGCTGCCATAGGTGTTCTTGGCGTGGACAAGCTAGAGGGACAACATCTGGTATCCTGAAGACGAATCTCAAAGGCACGCATGCGCAAAGGCATCAAGAGGTTAGTGTAATCGTTCTTGATTTAATCTAGGGTTCTAAAATTAATCTAATTAATTTTAAAATCTTAAATGGCAAATACAGATCCAAAAACATATTAAAAGAGTTTTAATATGTTGTTTATCATTGAAATCAAATAGATAAAAATAAATCTTGCATGATACATGTGACCCTAGGTGAAAATTTTTGAATTCAATGGTATAAACTTGTGTTTTTCACGCATCCGTTCCTTCAATTGGTATCAGAGCCACTATATTTTCCATTTAGATTGTTGATTATATAATTAATTGTGTGTTTTGATCATGAGATGATTTATCCATTGCTGGTTGCAATGGAGGTGTGGCGGCATGCTTGAAAAACACCATCAATGGTGCGCATGGTTTGGCTTCCATGGGTGGTTCAAGGTTTGGCTTTTAATTCTGCAATTGTTGTATGATCTAAGGCCTATTCTTTGACTAATTAAAGTGTTTAATTAGTAGTTTTAATCACACAATTAAATTATGATTCAAATCAGAATTTTAAAAATTGTTTGAATGTGATTCAAATCTGAATTTTAAAAGTTGTTTGAATGTGATTCAAATCTGAATTTTTAAAGTTGTTTGAATCATATTTAAATCTAATTTTTTAAAGTTGATTGAATAATATTCAGATCTGATTTTTTAAAAAATGTTTGAATGTGATTCAAATCTGAATTTTTAAGGTTGTTTGAATGTGATTTAAATCTGAATTTTTAAATTTGTTTGAATGAGATTCAAATCTGAATTTTTAAATTTATTTGAATCATATTCAAATCTGGATTTTTAAGTTGAATATGAGATATTCAATTTAATTTAAGTATGTATGTTTTATTTAATTGTTAAATAGTGATATGCATGATGGATGATCATGGACTATAAAAAGACCAATGTGATTGGATTTATTTCTTTTATGTTTTCTTTGGGATTGCAAATTAATTAATTTATTTTAATTTATTTTGGGCATGTATTATTAAGTTTGTAATAATTTTTGGGTTGTAATTTCATTTATTTAATTCTTGTAAATTCGCCTTGGTATGCCAAGGATTACTATGTAATTGGATTGCAAGAAGTTCAAGAAGGTCAAGAGCATTGGTGGGACCAATGGGAGAAATTCAAGATCAAGTGTTGATTATGTACTCCTTCGGCAACTCTTGTAAAATGAATGAATGAAATACACCTAGGAATGCCCTGATTCAATTCTTGGTGGCTCAGAATTGAATCCCTTAGAAAGTCCATGATCATACCATATTTACTGCTTATCCATGAATGCATGAGATGTATAGGAATGTATGCAATTATATGATATATGCATGCTAAATGGATAATGTGCAAAGTGAGACCTTAATAGTAATTAGGATGACTATAAAATCTTCCAAACAAATGATTAAGTTGGAAATATTATAATTAAAGTAATTATAATATAGGCCCTCCATTAGGGCAATTATTTTAAGAAATTTTAAATAGTTGCATAAGATGCAATTAATTTAAGAGATTTTCTTAAGAATAATTGTTAAGCATAAGATGTTGTAAATATGTAAATGGTTTGGTGGCCAATATTGGATGTACATGAGGACATTAAAATTATTTGCATAATTACTGGCTCAATGGGATCAACTTAACTAATGCAAGATAAGTCAATAATGGATGTACCCGAGATTTTGAGCATTAGGGGCTAGGTAAATGATTGAACCTCACATGAGATGTGATGGGCAAGGAGTTGCTCACTTACAGTTTATTGTAATTCCAATAACGGATGTACCTGAGGATGATCAATAGAATTATAAGAATTCAATCACCCACTTGAAATCCATCCAACTAGGATTTTCGTTTTCTACTTTGGAAGTGTAGGATTCGCTAAGTTAGTAGGAGGACCAATTTGATTAAAAGACCATAATCATTTTGGTTATTTACTTGATACATTTACTAATTAATCTGGTTATTTTCTGTAATTAATTTTCTGATAATAATGAGCACATAACAACCACTACCATCCAATATCCTTGCAAGCATACTTGATCGCAATAGGTTGACAGGACCTAATCTCTCTGATTGGCTAATAAAATTTGAAACTTGTCCTGAACCTTGAACATATAGGATATGTTCTAGATTCAAATGTTCCTGGTCCCTTACCTCCAGAGCCCACTCAAGAGGAACATGAAACTTTGGACAAGTGGAAGGAGCATGATATGAGAGCTAAGTGTTACATGCTTGCTTCCATGAGTAATGAGTTACAGAAGCAGCATGAGAAAATGCAGAGTGCGAGTGAGATCCTCCTTCACCTACAAGAGTTGTATGGTGAGCACAGTAAGAATGCTAGGTATGAGATATCTAGGCGGTTCGCATGAAGATGTCCGAGAGACAATGTTGGGGATCATGTCCACAAGATGATTCGGTTGATTGAAAGCATGGAACATCTTGACTTCAACATGGATTTCCAACTCATGATGGATTTGATCCTTCACCTTCCTGATTTTGCGAATTTTGTGACAAATTTCCATATGACTAAACAGAATGCACCTTAGCCGTTTACTCAACATGCTAGTTATTGCCCAAAAAGACTATGCCGGGCAATAAAGGAAAATAGGTAGCTTTGATTGCATCTTCTTCTGCTGGAAAGTCCAACAAGAAGAAGGGCAATAAGAAAAAGAAACCTCAGATTCCTGGTCCTTCCAAGAAGATAGCCAAACAGAAAAACAAATATCAAAGTTGACAAAGGTAAAGGAAAGTGTTTCTACTACCAGCAGGAAAGTGTTTCCACTGCGCCGTGAGAAAGTGTTTCACCGTCAGTATAGCAATCTAAATGAATGTAATGCCATGATGAAAATCAACTCAAGTTCAAAATATATTTGGCAATTAAAATTAGGTCATATTTCAAAAGATAGGATTGCAAAGCTGGAGAAAATGGGGATTTTATCCTCACTGGGTTCTGAACCTACTCCAACTTGTGAATCCTGCCTTTAAGGTAAAATGACTAGATCATCTTTTGTTGGACAAGGATCAAGAGCTGAAAATATTTTGGAATTGATACATAGTGATGTGTGTAGTCCATTTAAGGAAATGGCTAGAGGCGGCTTTCATTACTTTATTACCTTTACTGATGATAAATCAAGGTTTGGGTATTTGTATTTGATGAAATACAAACATGAATCCTTTGAAAAGTTCAAAGAATAGAATTTAAGTGTGAAGTAGAAAATCAAACAGGAAAAAGTATTAAAACTCTTCGATCAAATCATAGAGGTAAATACTTAAGTACTGAATTTGATGAATACTTGAAAGAACATGACATTGTCTCCCAACTGACTCCTCCAGGAATGCCACAACTAAATGGTATATCTGAAAGGAGAAATCGTACCCTATTAGACATGGTATGTAGTATGATGAACTATACTGATATGCCAATCTCCTTTTGGAGATTTGCATTAGAATCAGCTTTGCATATTCTGAATAAGATTCCATCAAAATCAGTTTCTTCCACACCTTATGAGATATGCCATGAAAGAAAACCGAGTCTTAAGCATATTAAGATTTGGGGTTGTTCAGCTTATATTAAAAAGCTGAACACTGATAAATTGGAAACCATATCAGAAAAAGGTCGATTTGTTGGATATCAAAAAGAAAGTTTTGGATATTTTATTTGCCTACATCACAAAAGGTTGTGGTAAGCAGATATGCCATATTTCTTGAACAACATTTTATTCAAGAAGGTGGCAAAGGAAGGCAAATAGAGTTAGAATTGGAGAATTCTAACCAACTAACAGATCAAATGGATATAGATACATCTAGTCAACCTATATGATGAAACATCTACAAATTCTTAGAACAACTAGGATATCTCACCCACCAGTGAGATATGGTTTTCTTCATGAAGATGACCAAGAGTTGTTTACTCATGAAAAAATAGATCATGGAGATGATCCTCTTACCTATGAAGAAGCTATATCAGATATAGACTCTTCAAAATGGATTGAAGCTATGAAATTCGAAATTGATTCCATGCATAAAAATCAAGTTTAGAACCTTATTGACCCACTTGAAGGTATTGTACCTATAGGGAATAAATGGGTTTTCAAGAAGAAAATTTGTTCTGATGGAAAGGTAGAGACCTATAAAGCAAGGCTAGTTATGAAAGGGTTTTGCCCAAAGGTAAGGAAACGACTATGAGGAGACTTTCTCGCCTGTTGTCATGCTTAAATCAATTAGGATTCTATTAGCAATAGCTGCATACTATGATTATGAGATTTAGCAGATGGATGTCAAAACAGCTTTTCTCAATGGATACATTGATGAAAATATTTTCATAGAACAACCTAGGGGTTTTGAATTCCAAGACAGTTCCAAGGTATGCAAGCTAAAGCGATCCACTTATAGGTTAAAACAAGCTTCGAGGAGTTGGAACATCCTTTTTTATGAAGCCATTAAGTCATTTAGTTTTACAAAAAATGTGGATGAACCATGTGTATATAAGAAGGTTAGTGATAGTGTTGTCACTTTCCTTATCTTATATGTAGATGACATTCTGTTGATATGTAATGACATAGGTATGTTGACAACTGTCAAGGTATGGTTGTCAAATACATTATCCATAAAAGACTTAGGGGAGGTAACCTATATTCTTGGAATTCGCATCTATAGAGATAGAGCGAAAAGAATAATTAGTTTATCCCAAAGTTTATACTTGGAAAAGGTGTTAAAGAGGTTTAACATGCTTAATTCCAAGAGAGGATTGTTACCAGTAAGACATGGTATCCACCTTTCTAAAGAGATGTCTCCAAAGATACCAGAAGAAAGAGATAAAATAACCAGGATTCTATATGCTTCGGCTATTAGAAGTTTGATGTATGCAATAATGTGTACTAGGCCAGATATCGCGTATGTTGTTAGTTTGACTAGCAGGTTTCAATCCAATCCAGGTTTGGAACACTGGATGGCTGTCAAGAATATCCTTAAGTACTTGAGAAAAACTAAGGATTTATTCTTGATTTATGGAGGTGGTGACTTACAATTGGATGGTTATACTGATTCTGATTTTTAATTAGATATCGATGATAGAAAGTCTACCTCTAGGTTTGTGTTCATTTGTAATTGAGATGCAGTTAGTTAAAAGAGTTTCAAACAGAGTACGACTGCTGATTCCACTACAGAAGTCGAGTACATTGCTGCATCAGATGCTGCAAAAGAGGCAGTTTGGATAAAGAAGTTCATGACAGAACTTGCAGTAGTTCCTTCCATTGAGTCAGCAGTTCCTCTCGACTGTGACAACATTGGAGCGGTCATACAGGCCAAGGAACCCCGGTCTCACTAGAAATTCAAACACATAGAAAGGCGCTACCACATTATCAGATAGATAGTTGGGCGAGGCGATGTAGCTATGCAGAAAATAGCATCAGCTGAAAATCTAGCTGATCTATTCACAAAGCCTATGTCACAAACTTAGTTAGACCGACATCTTGAGAAGATGGGTCTAAGATATTGTAATGAATGGCTCTAGTGCTAGTGTAATAGAAAAGGCCCATTGATATTTTGTTAGAAATTCTATTCTTAAGTTATTAAGAATATGAGTGACAGTATTTCTAGCACAAAGTATCATAAATTAGTTCACAATCGAGGATACTTCACAAATGACATGACTTATCTAGAAAAATTATAATCATGTTTATTCCCAAGGTATTTATATGACATATAAATAAGATTGAGTGGTGAGTCTCATGCCACATAACAAACATGAAAGGCACTTATACATGATAAGTAGGCCGAACCAGTGACGCTTATGATAAGCACATATAGTTTACTCTTGTCAATACATTATCATATATCATATCAGTGCATATAATCTTTAGACCTGAGATAACACCGTTATCATGTATATAGGTGGTTTAAGTTTGATACTGCTTTCATATTTGTACTGTGTATGGGGGTATATGAGCATGTGTTAGCTCCTACTAATTATATCTGGAGATAGGTATTGATTAAGATGGAATCCATTACCCTAAGTAAATAGGGATAAAATCCTATGTTCATTTAATTGTTCTTGATATTTCAAGTTCCTGGCCAGGACAGACAGATTTAGTCAGAAAAGAGTTTCTGACAAGAAAATCTAATTAATCAAGAACTAGAATTAAAAGATAACATAATGTTCATAGCAAATGGGGTTTGACATTAACTATGACTCCAGCTTGAATTGGGATTTTATAATGAAGAGATTCTAGTGCATGGTAATATATGATTAAATATTCATTTAAGGTATTCTTTATTACTGATTGAGTGGTCATGGCATACTATGCTAGGTGTGAACTATGGTCTATGAGATACCTGAAATGACTTAGAGAAATCATTTACGGTAAGAAAGAGTTCTAATGATATTAAGAGTTAATATCATTTCTTATTGCCAATAAGTAATGAGCCTAGTAAGTCACACATCTACATAAGCTAATCACCATTTAAAATGTGATTTAATTGATTAATTAAAGAGTTTAATTAATTAATTAAAGAGGTTTAGTTTGCAATAAGATTGCAAAGTCCCTAGCATGACTTGAAACCAAATCTAGGTTATTGGATGTATAGTATAAATTAAATTTATATTTAATTTGATTAAATAGGAATTTAATTATGAGAAATTAATTAATGAAGATTAATTAATTTATATTTGATATAAATTGATTTAAAGAGAAGAAATTATAATTTTGGGTTGAGAACTCAAATTAAAGAGTAAGGGCAAATTGATCTTTTCACATGGTGACATGTGGCACCATGAGATGGTGACACATGACATCATATGATCTTGCCACTTGTCTTCTTATGATAGAAGACCACATGTTATGATTTAAATGTAGCTTGACACATGGCTTCATAGCATTAAATCAAATAATAAGAAGATGAGATCTTATGGTGACATGTGGTAAGGGAGTTAGAGTTTGACCTAAGTATATAAAGAGAGCTTATAAAGAAAAATTAGTCCACCTCTCTTTTCTCTTTAATGTTGGATGGCAACATGGTGTGACCATCTCCTCTCTTCTTTTCTCACTTGATTCAAAGAAAAATCCCTTGTTTTCTTTGAGTTAGAATTGCTAGAAAAGGTTTCTAGTGTTGTAAATATCCATTAACCTTCACTAAAGCACTAAACCCCATCTTCAAGTGGTTAGAAAAGCTTGAGAGACAAAGTTTGGGGCTGCCATAGTTGCTTCTTGGTGTGCTTGTGGTGGACAAGCTAGAGAAACAACATTTGGGGTCCTAAGAGCATCCTAAGATTGCATTAATTGTGCATCAAGAGGTTAGTACCTACAAATCCCTCTTTTAGTTAAGGTTTAATTGAATTAAATGTTAATATATAATCTTTAATGGCAAATAAAATTTTAATACATGCTAAAATATGCTTAGGTATGCAATTGGGCATTGGAAATTGATTAGGTTAATAAGACACTTTGTGTGATACATATAACTTTAGAAATAATTTTTTAAATTCAAGGTTCTAACGTTCAATAATCACGCTTTCACTCCTTCAGTCGGGGCGGGTCGGGTCGAGTCGGGAACTTTTGCCATCCCTGATTAATGGTAGTTATTAGATAGTTATCTTAGATAAGGAAGTTGACAGTAGTTTGTAGCGGTTTCAAGCAGTTCTAAATAGTGGCAGGTAACTGCAGAACGTAACAGAGAGTGTTCCAAAATCTTCTAAATACCTGCAGGCAGAGTTATAAAAGTCAAATACTCTGCAATGTGAAAAAGCTCTAACCACTCAATCAATCAAACAATAAACTCCATCAATCTATTTATTTTTAAGTTTATCTATCTTTTTATTTTCCTAGCTTTACATTTATTTTTTAAACTTTGTACTTAAATTTCCAATAATCAATACAATTTTCAGTTGCTTTAATTATATATTTTAAGTGAGATTTTGTTGAAACTGCATTCAGTTTAGTCAGATTCCTATAACCGTTTGAGGTAAGTCAGAAAAATGTATAGTTGACGCACTTAATATTTGGCACACACGCAATTCCTAAGTTGTTAGCTAGCCAAATTGTTTTCCAACGAAATAAAAGCTATTGTGCAAGAGGAGATAAACCTATCTGAATTTGGAACTATCATGGCTGATTATAATTTTTTGCTTAGTCAAATGTTTTGCAGCTTTTGTTGCTTGGATTGGTAGGCAAGCTAATAGAGCGGCTCATAATTTAGCTAGAGTTTCTCTTCACTTTGATAGTACTGTTGTTTTCATTGAACCTCCTCAATTTCTATTATCTAATTTGTATGATAATTTTCATCAGTAATATATTTTATTCTTTCAAAAAAAGAAGTTTCATAAAATTAAAAAATATATGTAAAATTAATGAAGATAACATTAATTTTAGAAGTTTGAAAATACTTTATAAAAAAACAATTAAAAATAATTATGTAATGTCAAAATATATATATGCTGGCAAGACCTTATAATTTTAAATATAACTCTAGTATTATTGAGTTAATGTTAATTAGATAAAACATATTTAAACGATTTAGTTTTAAAAAAATTACGAACTTTTCAAAAAAGATGTATGTTTAAATTTTTAAAATTTATAAATTAGGTAGAATTTAAGGTTATATATATATAAACCCATTTTATATTTTTTTAATGTGAAATCACTATTATAATTATAGTCAAAGAGTAAAATTAAATTTAAAAATTTCATGATAAATTATAATATAATACGTAATATTTTATTTGATTAATAAAATATTTTTTTAATTAAATTTAATATTTTAAAAAATATATTTTATCTATTATTAATTGTCATCAATTAATAACTACAGTAAAATATCATTATTATTTAATGGAGATATATATAAAAGATTGATTTTTAAAAACTGATAAATAAATGTGTTAATTTTAATTTTGATATATATATATATATATATATATATATATATATATATATATATATATTCATATTTCTAGAAGGATGAAATTATTCATTTCTCTTAGCCATCGTTGCTCATAGTGTAATTAGCACTCTGTTATGCCACATCAACTATAGATTAATTGCGATACGATGATAAGAGCAGCTTGCAATCTTGTTTGTTTGAATTCAATTTACTCATAATGGAAATACATTAATGAGAAGGAAAAAAATTTTAAGATCTTGAAGTTGTTATGCCCATTTTTGAGGTCGTAACATATAGAATTCTTTATACGTTGATCTGCCTCCACTTAAAAAGCTCTCAATACACTTATGTTTTAAAGAAAAATTAAATTAATTATGGTAAAATTAAAATATAAAGAGTTGATCTGAACAAATTGATGTATGAAAAGCTTATTTAAATATAAATATTCATTATGATCCAAGGGACAACTAATCATAAATTTATTAATGGATTATGAAATTAATCCATATATTATGTGGAGCTCCAATACATACACACGTGTATATCCAATTAGTTGAATTTTGAGAGCTTTTCTCACTTCAATTTGCCTAATTTATTGACACCTGTTTAAATAATACTATGAAATGTTAATAATATTTTAATATAATTATTGATGATAATTAATAATAAATAAAATAATTTATCGTTAATTTTTTGAACTTTAATTTCACGCCACAATTGTGATAAAATTGAAAAGTTTTAATTTGGCTTTCTTTTTAACTATGCTCCAAAGTTGACATATACCCAAGATATTTTTAAAAGGGCAAAACGACAAAATTCAGCCGACAAGAACCCCAAAAGAGAAAATGACAACAAAACTGCACGTTCCAAAGAGAACTCTTGGTCACTCTCTTTACATGCTCATGGCGATACGTTTCTTTCTCTCTTCCGTTCAATCCAACCAACCATAAACTCTCTCCTTGTTGCCATTTTGGCCCCAAAAAATTCCTCAAATCCCATCATTGCCCTCCCTTGTCCTCTTCTTTTTCCTTCTGCCTCCATTCTCTCCACAAATCCACTGCTTTCTGTGTCTTTCTTCACTCTTCCTCTCCTTGTTATTCTTCACTCTCACCTCCTTCAATGGCTGCTCCTGATGAGACTCTCCGTTCCAATCCTCTCACGCAGGATTATGAGTTCCCTCCCTTCGATGTTGTTGAGGCTGAACATGTTCGACCTGGGATACGTGCCCTGCTAAAGAAGCTTGTATGTTGCTTTGATCTTTTGTTGTGTTTTGGTTACTAGGTTTGTTCTGTTTTGCTTGTTTGGTGTCTGGATTTGTTGGAAGTCCAGTCTTTTTTGAATGATTATGATCTCTTGTTGTGTTTTTGGTTCTGGGCATGCATTCTTGTTTTTCTATTTTTTAATTTACTATTTCAATAATTGATTGTTTGATAAGTGGGACTGAAGCAGTTTTTAATAAGATATGACTGTCGATTATTCGATTGCCTACTTTCTTTTTCTATTTAATCCGTGTGTTCTGATTTTTTCTTTCCCATTCGAGCGCTGGGAAGATTATTATTATTATTTTTTTTAATATTGGTTTTCTGGAATTTAAGAATGGTTTCTTTTGTCTTTGATGTTGATGTTGTGTATGAATGAGTGGTGCTTTATAGGAGAGTGATTTGGAGGAATTGGAGAGAACAGTGGAACCATCATGGCCAAAGTTGGTGGAGCCATTGGAAAAGATTGTAGATCAGTTGAATATTGTTTGGGGGGTCATCAATCATCTTAAGTCTGTTAAGGATACACCTGATCTCCGCGATGCAATTGAAGAAGTTCAGGTAAATTTTTATATATCGCATTTCATTCTCTTGCAGACACTGTTATTCTGGCAAAGCACCTCATCTATGCGCACTACATCGGTAATTCTTATCTATGTCAGGACTAGAAGGAAAACTGGTGCAATATATGTAAAGAAAAAATAACTCTTCAGTGAAGTTAAATATATGCCTGTATCCTGTTTCTAGTGCTTATAGCCTTGAGTTTTTTCTGCAGCCCGAAAAGGTCAAGTTTCAGCTTAAGTTGGGGCAAAGTAAACCAATTTACAATGCATTTAAGGCTATCCAAGAATCTTCCCAATGGCAGTCACTAAGTAATGCTCAGAAACGTATAGTGGAATGTAAGTATCATAAAACTTCTTGTATCATCTAAAATGGTTATCCTTTTCTCCATTTTGGTTCCACTTAAATCCTTAAAAATTATTTCTTGTAGTTCTATTGTTGGTTTTAGAATTTGAATCTTGTATTTCTTTCTGAAATTTCCCCCAATCTTCATGTCACTGATTTTGGTTGGATTTTCTTAGACTAGTTGGTCGCAGGATTGTCCACTGGTCATTGCTTTAATATTGAATGGATAGGCTTGGCATAGTCGATCTTGCCCTGCAAAATTAAAAAAAGAAAGTATTTTTGCTGGGTTGTGCTGCATATTTGGGTTGCCATGCTTCTTGGTTTGTGCATACTTGTATCTGAACTGCATATCAATTACAGTGACTCAGGTTTCTCTCATGTTTAGGTATTAAATAAGTTGATCCATTAAATCCCATCCATCAACTCAGGCTCTGAGATTTAATTTTCAAATTTGCTCTATTCTTTTTTAAAGGGAGAAGGACATTGGTATTGAATTCATGGCCAATGCTTGGAATTACCTTCAAGCGTATTAAATAACCGAGCTTTATTTAGTCGGATTTGGCTTATTTATAATAGTGAAAGGTTAACCTTTTATTATTTGGCCCTTATAATGATGAAAATCAAAGGATAAGAAAAACAGGAGAATACATATTATCCTTTTTGCTAGATATTAGTTTCAGACAAACAGAGATACTAGATATGTCTTACCATTGGTGCTGTGAGTTATATTAAGCTTGGTTCTCCTAATTATTAAGCCAAAATCTTGCAATTTTTGGGGAATTTGTCAGATTGCATGAAAAACAGGTTTGGGAGAGGAGAGATATGGTTAAATGTAACTCACTTTGACATGGAAATTGCTTTTAGGCTTTTCATGAATGGATGTTTTCATGAATTCGTGTTGATATATTGGCTTTGCTTCAATGCACTCAATTAGTTAGTAGATGTCATCTTGTATTACATTTAGATTACAACTTATTATGGCTTATGTATTATTTTATATTGCATTTGGATTACTTCTTTTCAAGTACATGTTATATCATTTACAATGTCCTTCCATTGTATTAATTAGCCGTGCTTAAACATTTGAGATTACACTTAACTTGTTTAACATGCCGGTTTACTTCTGTATTTGTGTCTGCACAGCTCAAATAAAGGAGGCAGTTCTTAATGGTGTTGCTCTTGAAGATGATAAAAGGGTAGAATTCAACAAAATTGAACAGGTTTGTCTTTGATAAAGTCCTAAAGAAAAGGAATACTCAATTACTCATGTTCTCACATGGAGTGGTAGGGGGAATTCGTTTAGCACAAGTTTTCATTTTAAAGCCTTGAGCTATCTCCTTCTCCTCCTCCTCTTCCATCGTTTCTTCCACTAACTTGCTTTTTTGTTGACATTTTTTCATCAGAAAACATTAGCAATTGAATTATTAATATGTACTATCTGCCTGTATATCTTGTTATTGTTGTTAAAACTCAACTCAACTCAACTCAACTAAACCTTTAACCCAAAAATTTGGGGTCGGCTATATGGATTCTCTTTCTCCCCTCTAAACGATTTTGGGTTAAATCCTCGGAAATGTGTAATGCTTCTAGGTCATGTTGTGCTACTCTCCTCCAAGTCAGTTTAGGTCTACCTCTTCTTTTCTTTCTATCCTCTACCCTAATGTGCTTTACTTGTCTAACTGGAGCCTTCGTATGTCTGCGCTTCACATGACCAAACTACCTCAATCTCCCTTCTCTCAACTTATCCTCAATTGGCACCACTCCTAACTTTTCTCTAATGCTCTCATTACGGATTTTGTCTTGTCTAGTATGGCCACTCATCCACCTTAATATTCTCATCTCTTACCTTTTCTCTAATACATTATTTTTGTTTATGGCTTTTTAATCATGGTTTAATTTGCAGGAGCTGGAGAGGCTATCGCAAAAGTTTGGGGAGAATGTATTGGATGCCACAAAGAAATTTGAAAAACTCATTACAGACAAAAAAGAAATTGAAGGGTTGCCTGCTACTGCACTTTCATTGGCTGCACAAACAGCAATTTCCAAGGTATTACATGTGAAAATATGTATTTTTTTTCCTCTATTCATTAATATTTATTTTAGTTTTATTCATCAAGTCGAGTGCCATTGTTTTTTTAAATAATTTTTTATTCTTTTATCATCCAGGGGCACAAAGAAGCAACTGCTGAGAATGGACCATGGATAATTACATTGGATGCCCCAAGTTTTATGTCTGTCATGCAACATGCTCATAACCGTGCTTTGCGTGAAGAAGTCTACCGTGCTTATGTAACTCGTGCTTCAAGCGGTGATCTGGATAACACACCAATTATTGATCAAATATTAAAGCTTAGACAGGAAAAGGCTAAGCTTCTCAATTACAGCAACTATGCTGAGGTATGATTTATTATTATGCTCAACAATACCCTTTGATTCCTTGCTGAAGTATTTGTAACAGGTAAGCATGGCAACAAAAATGGCGACTGTTCAAAAGGCAGAAGAGCTCTTAGAAAAGCTGCGCACAGCTTCCTGGGATGCTGCAGTGCAAGGTAACATTAAGTATAATTTGTTAACCTAGCTCCAATAATTTTGACCTTAAGGTGAAACATTTTCTTTAGGGAGTTTTCACCCTTCTGTAATTGTTTTGTTGACTATTTGCAAACACACACTCTTATGTCCTGAAAATTTCATTTATATCTTCTATGCGTTATTCTAAAATGAAATTACAGTTTGGATCAATAAAATCTAGTTATTCTTCATTCCTCTTGTCCTGATGTGGTCTAAATGTAAATTTTACAGTTCGACTAATTTATAAGGTTACTGTTGAATATGGCCTGCTTTCTCTAACTTCCAAAAGTTTCCCTTTCTTAACGCTACATTCTCAGCAAAGTCGCCTTTAGTTGAAATGAGACATTCACAACTGCATCATTCTTTTATATTTGTAGATATGGAGGACCTTAAAATTTTTGCCAAGAATCAAGATGCAATAGAAGCAAATGATTTAAGTCACTGGGATATTAACTTTTGGGCTGAAAGGCTTCGTGAGTCAAGATATGAAATCAATGAGGTTGGTTTTCTCTTCTCTCGCTCTCTCTTTTGTGAGTGCATTTCTATCTAAGGCATATTGCAAATTTGGTATGCTGACTACGATTTTTTTTTTCTTTTGTGATTTATAATATTTTCAGGTAAATATCACACGCGATCACTTAACTTTATGAGTGTTTTCATGAAAATCATTGAATTTTAATTTCCTTCATAAAATTTACTAAACTTCAATTTGATTTCATAAAAGTCACTGTGATCAGAAATTAAAGGTTTTCAAATTAACCTGTTGACCTGTCAACTATTTTACAAAATAAAATTATCTTATTTTATTTGTTTCTTAAAAAAGAAAAAGAAGAAAATAGGATGCATAAAACGCATCCAACTTCCCCCTTATCATCAAACCCCTCCCCTTTCTCCGTTTTTTCTCCATCATTAACCACTAGTTAGGTAATTTTATTTGGAAAATAGTTGATAGGTCAACAGGTTAATATGAAAACTTTTTATTTTCTATTATAGTGACTTTTATAAAATTAAATTGAAGTTCAATGAATTCTATGAAAGATATTAAAATTCAGTGATTTTTATAAAAATACTCATAAAGTTAAGTGACCGTGCATGATAATTATCCCAATATTCTCTGACTGATGTCTTGGAATTGATTTTATTCTATTTATGATACATTATTGCTGTAAATCAACCTTGTATGCTTTGTTTTTTTGCTGGTTCAGTTGTGGATTTTATTGCACTTTTAAATAGCCAATTGATTTTGATAATCATGCACTGATTATAGTTCAAAGGAAGGTTAGAAGGCCCTGATTTAGCAAATAAAGGACCTGTTTGGAGGGATTGAATACACAATTTAGTCCATTTTTTCCCAAATTGTCAGAAAAGAAATTTCTCATTCCCTGTCTATTGATTGGAATTTCCCTTTTTTAACTAAGGTTTTACCCTTTCTATTGGATATTGAAGTGAAATTTATGTTCTTTTTCTCATATTGAATATGATTGTAGTTTTTTTGGAATGATTCATTCTGTCTCATTTTGACTTTGCACCAAGGAAAGAAAATGATAGCACGTGTTTTTGTATGTTTTGAATGTACAAGCACTAGCATTCATGTGTGGGTGATGTAGAACAAAGGGAAAGAATCAAAAACAAAGAAAAAAAAATCAAGGACCAATCCTTGAAGAAAAGAGAACTAATTCTCAAGATATTATTAAGCTTATAGAAATGGTCATAACAAACTGCTAACAATGAAAAACTTAGGTCTTATTTATAGGATTAGGAATTTCAATCTCATTAGAATTAGAGAACCCTAATTCAATCATAATTAGGAATTGAAGAATCTCAATTTAATTAGGAACCTAATCTATTTGTGATACACTATCATAAAAAACTAAAATTCTTATTTTCTATATTTTTTTTCCTAAAATAAGTACTCCTAAAATCTTTAGGAGTGTATTTTGCATTATTCCCCCTTAGTTGAAAAGAATTCGACTCCGTAGAGTTGACTTGCAAATAAGCATCCAAGAGAGAGAAGGATCTGGGCTCTGAAATTCCTCTTGTGTCATCCAAGTAGCATCAGAATCAGGATAGCCTTGCCACTTGACAAGAAATCTACGAAATCCATGAAATCCACCTTGTGAGGAAGTAACGAACTCATCATCAAGCACGGTGTTGATATCTCTAGGTTGAGGAAGTGATAGCGACTTTGGCACAAGCTGACCTGCAGAAACACTAGAAGGCAAAATAGGAGGCTCAAAGGTGCCTCGATAAGGTAATAAGTCCTCCGCATTGAAAATAGGACTGATATTCATATCTTTAGGTAAGTCAAGTAAATATGCATTAGATCCAAATTTTTGCAAATGGAGAAAGGGCCAATAGCTAAAGCATGAAGTTTCTTTAGAGAATCTTTAGGAAGCTTTCGGGGCAAATATGAACCATGACATAATCATCAACATTGAATTCTTTATTCCTAGGATGCACATAAGCAGCAAGTTTGTAATTTTCATTACTTAAAGCAATCTTTCGCCTAATCTCAGCATGCAAATCATGACTATGTTGAGCAAAAGATTCAGCAGGTTGTGAAACACGAATATCAGGTCGAAGAGAAACAAGGTCAACTGGGGTACGGGGAGAATAGCCATGAACAATCTCAAAAGGGTTTTTACCTGTGGAACGATTTACTGAATTGTTATAGGCAAACTCTGCAATAGAAAGAACTAAATCCCAATTACCTAGCTTTTCTTCTACAAGACACCTAAGCAAATCACCCAAGCTACGATTCACAACTTCAGTTTGACCATCTGTTTGAGGGTGAAAAGCTGAAGAAAATTTCAATGTTGTGCCAAACAACTTCTAAAGTGTCTTCCAAAAGTAACTAACAAACTTAGCATCCCTATCAGACACTATAGAAGAAGGTAAATCATGCAATTTGACAACTTCCCTAAAGAACAATGCAGCCACATGTGAAGTATCATATATCTTGTTACATGGAATGAAATGCGCCATTTTTGAAAACCTATCCACTACTACTAAGATAGAATCATGCCCTCGAGCTGTTTTAGGTAACCCAAGAACAAAATCCATGCTCACACCTTTCCAAGGGGTATGTAGAATAAAAAGAGGAGTATACAAACCAGTGTTATATTTCTTAGCCTTAGCTAACTGACAAGTGCGACATTGTGAGACAATCCTAGCAACATCTCTCTTTAATGAAGGCCCATAAAACCTATCCTCAATAAGTGCAATGGTCTTATCTTTTTCAAGATGTCCTACTAGCCACCTGCATGTAATTCTCATACTAAAAATTCTCTAGGTGAAGTACGAGGAATGCACAATCTAGTGGCCTTAAATAAATAACCATCATGAATAACAAAATCAACAAAATCACGATGATTACCTATATTCACCTTTTGAAAAGTAAGACCAAAATCAGGATAAGTATCATAATCATCTTTCATCTTTTCAAATCCAATGACATTTGCACTCATTTCATGAAGAACAATTGCTATATGACTAAGTGCATCAGCTGCTTTATTATCAACACTAGAATAATGTTTAAGAACAAAGGAATACTCATTAGGAAACTCAGCCTACCTAGCATGTCTAGAATTCAATTTTTTTTGTGAGTTCAAATACCTCAATGCTTAGTGGTCAGAAAACAAAACAAACTCTTGTGGCAATAAATAATATTGCCAATGACAAAGAGACTGGATTATAACATAAAACGCCCTATCATAAGTGGAATATCTTTGTTTAGCCTCATTGAGTTTTTCACTAAGGAATGCTATAGGATGACTTTCTTGACTCAATACACGTCCAATACCAACACCTGAAGCATCACAAGCAACTTCAAAAACTTTATCAAAATTAGGATGCCCTAAAACAGGTGCTTCAGTTATTTTCAACTTAATATTATTAAATGCTTTAGCAGTAGCTTTAGTCAAATTAAACTCACCTTTCTTAAGACAATCAGTAATAGCAGCCATGATTGAACTAAATCCTTCAATGAACCTTCTATAAAAAGTAGCCTTTCCATGAAAACTATGTACCTCATAAATTGTTTTAGGTGTAGGCCACTCTTTAATGACTTTTACCTTTTCAGATCAGCTGCTATACCTTGCGCAGACACAATAAAACCTTAGAAAAGCACTTTAGATTGTATAAAAGAACACTTCTTAAGGTTAGCATATAATTTTTCTTCCTTAAAGAGTATCAAAAACCTGTTGAAGATGATTCAAATCTTCTTTAGATTTACTGTAGATCAAAATATCATCAAAATAAACTATAAAAAACATACCAATGAAAGATTGTAAAACATGATTCATGACATGCATAAAAGTACTAGGTGCATTAGACAATCCAAAAGGCATTACTAACAATTCATACAACCCTTCTTGGGTTTTAAAAGTAGTTTTTCACTCATCACTTGGTCTAATCTTGATTTGATGATACCCACTATACAAGTCAATTTTAAAGAACACACAAGATCCTGCAAACAAGTCCAACATATCCTCAAGTCTATGAATTGAGAACCTATATTTAATAGTGATCTTGTTTATGGCTCTACTATCCACACACATTCTCCAGGAACCTTTTTTCTTAGGTGTCAAAAGTGCAGGAACAGCACATGGGCTAAGACTATGCCTAAAAAAGCCCTTTGTCAAAAGTTCTTCAACTTGCCTATTTAACTCAGCTTGCTCCATAGGGTTCATCCTATAATGACGAAGATTAGGTAACTGTGATCTAGGAACTAACTCAATAGCATACTTAATATATCTCATTGGTGGTAACTCACTAGGCAACTCATTAGGCATAATGTCAGAGAACTCTTCTAAAAAGTGTTTTATCTTAGAGGAGGTGTCAGGTTTAGAATTATAAGGGACCTTTTTAGCTAAGATAACTAAGCAATATTTACTTTCCCTTCCTACCTTTTCAAAAGCCATGTTACTCAAGATAGTAATTTTCTTTTAAGCGTTTAGTGAAGACTTAGGCTTTGGGTTTGAAGAGGAGGAGGTCTTTTGGGAAGGTTTTGCAGGTGTCAAAATGATTTTCTTTCCATCAAACTTAAACACATAGGTGTTGTCCTTACCATGGTTAAGTGCATCATGATCATAAAGCAAGGGCGACCTAAAAGCATATGGGCAACATCCATAGGTAAAATATCACAATAAATTTCATCTTTATAATGACCCATTTGGATGGAAATAAGACATCTTTAAGTTACAGGCAAAGTTGTATTATTTACCCAAGCAACCCTAAAAGGTTTAGGATGTGGCTCTACCTTAAGGTTAAGTCTCTATCAATGGCTTTTTTAGCTACCACATTCATGGTGCCCCCCCGCCCCCCCCAATCAATTATTAACTTGCATGACCTATTCCCATTTTTAACGAAAGTATGGAAGATGTTAGTGCGTTTCCAATCATCATCAACAACAGTCGACAACACACAGCGAACAATATTAACATGCTCATCATCTATATCTAGCTCATCTTCATCACCAGAATAATCAATAGGTCCTACAAATTCTTCCTGATAATCAAATGAGTTATGCTCACTTGCATGTTCCTCTTCACATGCTTGTTTTAAAGCTAGTGCACCGTGTAGACACTGAGATGCAATATGACCTTTATCATGACAATGAAAGGATTTTATGGAAGAGCTATTAGCTCAAGACCCACTAGATGCAACAACAGAATGAGAATTAGCAAAAACAGTTGCTTTACCTATGCTTTTTCTTGTGCTATTTTTAGGATTGAAAGCTGATTTTGGCACAATTTTAGTCTGACTTAGACATACAGACTGTGGAGAAGACTTAGGTTGATATGATCTTACTGATTATGAAGCAAACCTATGGGAGATAGGGAATTGGTATTAACTCTCAATCTCTAAAGCCTTGTGATAGGCTTCCTCTATTGTTTCAGGAGAATAAAATTTGAGTTCCTTTTGAATGTCAAGTTTCAATCTATTAATAAACTGATGAAGTACAAGGAAAGGGTTCTCAATTGAATCACGATATAAATCACATCTAAAGTTTCCTCAAATTTTTTAATGTATTCAGTAACACTGGGGGTTGATTGCTTAAGATTCATCATCTCATGTGCTATATTGTTCTTATAATAGCTAGGTACATATTTTTCCTTCAACTTACTTTTCATGATAGCCCATTGAGTAATAGGAGGCTCATTCAAGCACTCCATATGTTGCGTTGAACACTTTGCCAAAATTTCTTAGTAGCTCCAGCCTCCAGTGAATTTTATTTTGGCAAAACAAACACGTTCTAAATCAGTCATGTGATAAAAATCACAATACTGCTCTATCCCATATAACCAATCAATGAAAGCATTAGGGTCCAATTTTCCATCATATTCAGGAGCATTTAGTTTGACTTTCCTAGTAATATCAACATTTTCATTATTAGCATATCTAGGAGGTTGCCTATGGTCTCTATCAAAGAGTTTACCATGAGGATTAGGTTGCCTGTAATTTCTATCAAAGGTCCTATCATGAGGATCATAATGCTCAAAATGAGGATCTTGTCTAAAATGAATGATTGGTGGTGCATCAAGAGCATTCTCATCATAATCAATATGTGTCCTCTCTTCAAAGTGCAAAGGCATATTACCGATAGGATTAAACCTCACTTGTTTTGTTATTACATTGCTAACCCTATGCGATGCATTTTGTGTGCTTGGTGTATAAATTGTAGCAGGTGCAGACTCATCAAAATGAGGTGACTCTAGGTGTAGCTTAATAGATCCTTCTTACATTACAATTGGTTTGCCCGTAGCTTTCAGATGTTCAACAATTTGTTCCACTTGTCTTTTTAATTCAACAAATTCAGGTTAACCATATAATGTGGAATTAGGGGGTGGGTGTGAGGTAGAGGCATGGTACTTATCTTTAGTCATAATGAATGCTAAGCTGACTAAATTTACTAAAATTAATGCAAATAACAAACTTAATGCAAACACACGCCAATAAGAATGTTAAATCCAATTTTAATGATTTATGTCAAGGTTATTGGTGATTGGATTGAATATAAGTAAAAAAGACAAATTAAAGGAATGAAATTATGTTGAATGGGTAACATAAATTATGAAGTAAATTCTTGGATCTAAAACATCTTACAAAACTACCTAATTTATGAATAATAATCTAGTTTCAAGTAGAGAAGCGTATCTCGCCGAAAACACAAAATTTAGCATCTTGGAGTTGTTTTCTGCCGAAACGAATGCCAAAATCGGACTCAGAATGTTGAAATTAGTCAGGTAGGACTCTTCCAATTTTTTGCTGACGTGGCAATCACGTGTTTGATGAGGTGGCATTTTTGATAATGTGGCAAAGGATGGCTGACATGGTAATGAGGTGGTAGGATGATGTAGTGATGTGGCGCTCAGTTGCTAATGTGGCGATGACGTGTAGATGAGGTGGTACGATGTTGGGGTAGTGATTGGCTGATGTGGTGATGAGGTGTCGATGAGGTGGCAGGATGATGTGGTGGTGGTTGGCTGCGACTCTTTGGGCTTCTCCGTTTCAAGATTTTTTTTTTTTTTGATAAACAATAAACTAGAGGTAAAAGTTTAATAAAGGAAGTTTGGGATTTTTTTTTTAAATAAAGAAGGCAAGAACACAGATTTTGAAAAAGCTTGAGAGTTTGCGGAAGCAGAAGAAATTTGGATTGATTTTGGCTCTGATGCCAAACTTGATGTTGAACAAAGGGAAAAAAAATCAAAAACAAAGAAAAAAAATTTAGGACCAATCCTTGAAGAAAAGAGAACTACTTCTCAAGATGTTATTAAGCTTATAAAAATTGTCATAACAATCTGCTAACAATGAAAAACCTAGGTCTTATTCATACGATTAGGAATCCTAAACTCATTAGGATTAGAGAACCCTAATTCAATCAAAATAGGAATTGAAGAATCCCAATTTAATTAGAAACCTAATCTATTTAGGATACACAATCATAAAAACCTAAAATTCTTATTAAACCAAAGTTCTTATTTTCTATATTTTTTCCTAAAATAAGTACTCCTAAAATCTTTGAAAGTGTATTCTGCATCAGTGGGCCAAGCATATGTCTGTAATGTGATCAATAATGCATATGATTATTTCAATATAGTATCAACTCCTGTCTGACTGATTTCACTTTCTTGTCAACTCCTGTCTGACTGATTTCACTTTCTTGTCTTCACTTTTTGCAAAACTTGTGCTGTCTTTCATGGAGAAAAGCTTACTTGTTTCTTGTTTTGAATTCTACAGGAAGAACTACGGCCATATTTTTCATTGCCAAAGGTTATGGATGGCCTTTTCAACCTTGCAAAGATACTTTTTGGAATTCATATTGAACCAGCGGATGGTTTAGCTCCTGTAATATTTTCAATTTGCTCCATTTTTGTTTTGCTTTCTGCCAAACGTAGTTTATCTAACTGTCTGGTACCTTATTAATACATGCTTCTGGTTTTATAGGTTTGGAATAATGATGTTAGATTCTATGGTGTGAAGGATTCCTCTGGTAGTCCAATTGCATACTTCTATTTTGATCCATACTCTCGTCCATCTGAGAAAAAAGGAGGTGCATGGATGGATGAGGTAGTTGGTCGGAGTCGGGTTTTGTCACGCAATGGTACTACTCCAAGGTTGCCTATTGCCCACATGGTGTGCAATCAAACACCACCAGTTGGAGACAAACCAAGCCTTATGACATTTCGGGAGGTAACCTTAGCACATCTGTCTTGGCTCAATGGCTTTGGTTTTTATTTAGGGGCATGGGTGATTTGCTAGACACACACGTAGGGTTTAACATCCAACAATCCTTTAAAACACGGACGTAAGGGGGCAACCATATTCTGTGGATTAAACATTATGTTTAACCCAGACTAGTTGTTTTCTTTATTTAAATATGCTTAATACAAAATGACTATTAGGATGATGGCTCAAAGTTTCTTCATGTTAATCTGTTGCTGCTTTTGAACTCTATTCTTCTTTTAATAATGTGAAAGGAGTGGTTTCATACAACTATCCTTATACAGATCTTAGGGAGCAATTATATATAACCATCAAATCTTTAGTTTTTGTGAAATGATGTAATCTAATTTTGACATAAATTGCTTGTTCATTGAAGAAGTTATTTACCCTTTTAGGGAAAAGAAATTTATATCGGGGAACTGTGGTGGTGTAAATTGCCATGATTTTGCTTTTTTTGCAGGTTGAGACTGTCTTCCACGAATTTGGTCATGCCCTTCAGCATATGCTTACCAAGCAAGATGAGGGTCTTGTTGCTGGAATTCGAGGAATAGAGTGGGATGCTGTTGAATTGCCCTCACAGTTCATGGAAAATTGGTGTTATCACAGGTAATTTAACCTCAATGTGATTATAGATCATTTGAATGTTCCACACTGAAAAATTCTTTTTTATAGCTTTCACTTCTATTTATTTTGCTATTGTGAAATTGTTTTTACAATGATAGGTTGCATTCTATAACTTATTATTTTTATCATGTGTGGTCAGAATGTGTTATTTCCTCAAAGATTTCTTTGTTGGAAGTAGTAATTTCAAACTGATTCAATGTGCATATATTTAAATGTGTTTGCTGCAGGGAAACCTTGATGGGCATTGCAAAGCACTATGTAACTGGGGAGACTCTCCCGGAAGATGTATATTTGAAGCTTCTTGCTGCAAGGACTTTTCGTGCAGGTTCCCTTAGTCTTCGTCAGGTTTGTGGAAAATGATGGGGTTTTGCTTTTGTTTTTCTTTTGTAAGTTATTTGGAATTTTTCTTTTTTTTTTTTATGCTGATTACTTGTTGGTAGGTCTGAAATCTATTTGAGGATATAGCTTTCTTTTGGAAAGTTGGTACATAATTGTTTTCCTTCTAGTTCAGAAACACATTTCTTATATCATTCATATCGATTTATATGTGGTTACTAACTTTCCATATTAATGAGTGAAGATTTTAAGAGAATATAGCTTTCAAAACAGGGCCATAAATTAATGAAAAGTTTTGAAATTACTTACATTGTCATGAAAGAAAAATAGCACCAACGGTGTAAAATTAGCAATTTTAAAATTTAAACCCTAATGTGTCATGCAACATGTAAGTTCTTTATATTATTGCCAAAACACATATTTTAGTTACAACACTTGTCACTCAATTGCTTAAAAACCTATTAGTTATTAGGAAACTTAAACCTTAAAATTATTAAGACAAAATTAAGGAGTTTAGCCATTCAGGCTTAGAATCACATTCAACACCTTATCCGGGGAGCTTAGATTGCCAAAGGTCGATCCTGTAGTCCGTCTGTAGGAACAAGATGACCAAAGCACCAAGACTCAACTGAAATTTCTTTGTGCTTCCTCTCCTTGTCTTGACCGAGCTTGCACAAACATGAAATTTAGGGTTTTTCTTGGTTTTAAGCTAATGGAACTGTAGAGAAACTATTTCTCTATCTTTAATTTAAGAGTGACAACTTCAAGTTTCTCTTGAATTAAACACAAGAAAGAAGAGTGGAAAGCTTGGCTTGAGAGAAAAATGGAAGAAGAAGAGATTAACCACTTAATCAAAAGTTGTCTTCTTATCTCTAATTCTTAGAGATATTTCATTCCCATAAGGTTAATTAGTGGTTGACTACTAATCATTGTCACCTTTATAAGTGTCCATATCTAATTTCTCCAATTAGACGTGTTTTCTCATTTTGATTTGGTCACTTGTTAAGTTAATTTAGGAAATTAAAACCTTAATTAATTAGTATTATATGAAATACTAATTAACTATTAATTTTCTCTTTTCTATGACTTTCTAAGTCATTTTAATCAAATTAAAATTTTTTACCTTATAATTAATTTATCAAGTTTATATTTAAACACGTTAAACATAAACTTGAATATTTCCATTAATGAATTTAGTTTCAAGTCGTGTTAGAAATTTTGCAATCTTATTGCAAATTAAAAATATTAATTTAATTAATTAATTAAATCATTTAATTAATTAATCAAATTAATTATGCTTTAATCATTTTATTCTTATTGTGTGTGACTTTCTGAGTTCATTACTAATTGGCAATGAGAATAATATTAACTCTTTAATATTATTGCAACTATTCTATACTTAGAGTAAAATTTCCATATCACTCTTAGTTCTCATAAATCATGGTTGACACCTAGTATAGCGTACCATGAGTACCCAACTAGTGATGAATTAATTTATACGTAACTCATGAACTTTGATGATACATATCATGCACTAAAATCTTTCTGTTACATAATCCCAATCCTAGCAAAGGTCATGGTTTATGTTAAACCCTAATTGCTTAGAATCATATGTGCTCATCTTAATTCAAATTCTTGATTAATAAGACTTTTCCATCAAAAACTCTTTTCTGAATAAGTCTATTTGTCTTGGCCATTAAATTTATTTATTAAGAATAATTTAGATAGAAATAAGATTTTATTCCTGTTTACTTAGGGCAACGGATTCTATCTTGACTTAACTCTTATCTCCATATATAACTAGTCGAAACCAACATATGCTCTTACACTTGTACCCAGTACAAGTATGTACAACTCAACTCAACTCAACTAAGCTTTTATCCCAAAAATTTGGGGTCGGCTATATGGATTCGCTTTCTCCACTCCGAACGATTTTGGGTTAAATCCTTAGAAATGTGTAATGCTTCTAGGTCATATTGTACTACTCTCATCTAAGTCAATTTAGGTCTACCCCTTTTTTTCTTTCTATCCTCTAACCTAATGTGCTCTACTTGTCTAACTAGAGCCTTCATATGTCTACGCTTCACATGACCAAACCACCTCAATCTCCCTTCTCTCAACTTATCTTCAATTGGCACCATTCCTACCTTTTCTCTAATACTCTCATTACGGACTTTATCTAGTCTAGTATGGCTACTCATCCACCTTAACATTCTCATCTCTGCAACTCTTATCTTAGATGCATACGACTCTTTTTGTGCCCAACACTCACTACCATATAACATAGCCGGTCGTATGGCTGTACGGTAAAATTTTCCTTTCAATTTATTGGGAATCTTACGATCACATAAAAATCTCGTGGCACGTCTTCACTTCAACCATCCGGCTTTAATCTTATGACTAACATCCTCCTCACATCCCCCATCTACTTGAAGGACTGAGCCTAGATATTTAAAGTGATTACTTTGGGAGAGTATCACTCCATTCAAACTAACTCCTTCCCTATCACCAGTTTGGCCTTCACTGAACTTGCAATGCATGTATTCTGTCTTCGTTCTACTTAACTTAAAACCCTTTGACTCTAGAGTACTTTTCCAAAGTTCTAGCTTTCTATTGACTC
The DNA here is from genome assembly GCF_030052815.1 of Hevea brasiliensis. Taxonomy (NCBI): domain Eukaryota; kingdom Viridiplantae; phylum Streptophyta; class Magnoliopsida; order Malpighiales; family Euphorbiaceae; genus Hevea; species Hevea brasiliensis. The sequence continues at coordinate 91,956,324 of NC_079502.1, forward strand.
CTTCTCATGTCTCATCTATCAGAACAATATCATCCGCAAACATCATGTACCAAGGAATACTCTCTTGTATATGTTTCGTCAGTTCATCTAAAACTAATGTAAAAAGATAAGGGCTTATGGCTGATCCTTGGTGTAATCCAATTGAGATCGGAAAATCTCTTGTGTCCCCTCCCACTGTGCGCACAATAGTAGTTGCTCCTTCATACATATCTTTCAATACTTGTATGTAACTAATAGATACCCTCTTTTGTTCTAACACATTCCATAAGACCTCTCTTGGAACACTATCATAAGCCTTTTCCAAATCAATAAAAACCATGTGTAGATCTTTCTTCACATCTCTATATTTCTCCATCAAGCTTCTAATGAGAAAGATCGCTTCCATAGTTGAACGACCGGGCATGAAACCAAATTGATTGAGAGAGATAGAAGTATCATGACGTAGTCGATGCTCCACAACTCTCTCCCACAACTCTCTCCCACAACTTCATAGTATGGCTCATGAGTTTAATTCCCCTATAGTTTGAGCAACTCTGTATGTCTCCCTTATTTTTAAAAATAAGTACTAAAATACTCTTCCTCCATTCATCAGGCATTTTCTTTGATTTTAGAATCTTATTAAATAATTTAGTTAACCATGCCACTCCCATATCTCCCAAATACTTCCACACTTCAATTGGTATTTCATCGGGTCCACAGGCTTTACCCACTTTCATTCTCTTAAGTGCTTCCTTTACTTCTAAAGATCTAATCCTTCTAGTATAATTCACATTCTTTTCTATTGTTCTATAATCTATATTCACGCTATTACCATTTTGACTATTATTAAAGAGATCATTAAAATAATTTCTCCATCTTTCTTTAATGTCCTCATCTTTCATCGGCACTTTTCTTTCTTTATCCTTAATGCACCTAACTTGATTGAGATCTTGACATTTCCTTTCTCTCTTCCTTGCTAATCTATAAATATCTTTCTCCCCTTATTTAGTTCCAAGTTTCTCATATAACTTTTCAAAGGCCTATGCTCTTGCTTGACTAATTGCCTTTTTTGCCTCTTTCTTTGCTATCTTGTACTGTTCATATGCCTCATTATTATCACATGTAGGTAATTTCTTATACCATTCCCTTTTTCTCTTCACTGCTTTTTGTACTTCCTCATTCCACCACCATCTCTCTTTTGAGGGCGGTCCATGTCCTTTAGACTCTCCAAGTACTTTTCTAGCTACTTCTCTAATCTTTGATGCCATCTGTATCCACATATCATTGGCCTCCATATCTAGCTTTCATACTTCGGACTCGAGAAGCTCATTTTTGAATTTCACTTGCTTTACTCCTTTGAACTCCCACCACTTTGTTCGAGCTACACTATTTCTTCTGACCTTACTTGAATTGTTCCTAAACTTGACATCCAAGACCACCAATTGATGTTGACTTGTTAAAGCCTCTCTTGGAATGACCTTGCAATCCTTGCATAGAGCTCTATTTGTCTTCCTAGTTAAGAGGAAGTCGATTTGGCTTCTATGTTGCCCACTTTTGAAAGTTACTAAATGTGACTCTTTTTATAAAGTAGGTATTTGCTAGTATTAGGTCATATGCCATAGCAAAATCCAGGATGTTTTTTCCCTCCTCATTTCGACTGCCAAAACTAAAACCTCCATGAACATTCTCATAACCTTGTCTATCATTTCCTACATGCCCATTCAAATCTCCACCAATGAAAACATTCTCTTCATTCGGTATGCTTTGCATTAAATCATCCATATCTTCCCAAAACCTTTGTTTACTCTCACTGTCTAGTCCTATTTGTGGGGTATAAGCACTAACTATATTTATTGTTTCTCCTTCCGGTGCTAGTTTTACTAGTATAATTCTATCTCCTATTCTTTTCACAGTTATTACTGCGTCTTTCAATGTCCTATCTATGATTATGCCCACTCCGTTCTTGTTTCTCTCCTTTCTGGTAAACCACAGTTTGTACCCTGCATTACCCACTTTCTTACTTTTCTTTCCTACCCATTTAGTCTCCTGAATGCCAGCAATATTCACCCTTCTCCTTTCCAAGGTATCCACAAGCTCCATTAATTTTCCTGTAAGTGATCCAACATTCCAAGTACCAACCCTGATCCTCCTCCTATCCTGCTCCTTCCTAATTGGTCTCCTTCTATGATATCTTCTATTGTTTTCTATGTCTATCTTGTGTTCTGTTCCACTATTTATTCTACTATCTGTCCTATGGACTAACTTCTTTATCCACACCCGTCCATGATGTGGGAACCCTTGCTCACTTAACACCACACCCGGGCGCCGGCATGGCGCGTCGCTTTCGGTGAACGCCCTACACCCTTGCATATTTCTCACTACACCCGGGCTCCGATGTAGCGCGTCGTTAGTAGAGGACGCCCTAACGTTTATATCATTTGAATCCATATCATAGCGTGTGACGAAATTTTTACGCTGGTTGTCACCTATCGCAACCCTTCTCCTTTATCCGGGCTTGGGACCAGCTAAACGCAAACTACCGCAACTCAGTACAAGTGTGCAAGCGGTATCAAATTCAAACCATCTATATACAAACTAACCGTGTCATTTCAAGTCAAGAGATTATATGCACTGTTATGATCTAGATGATAACGTATTGACAAGAATAAACTCCATGTACATATCATTTTAATGTCACTGGTTCAGTTTACTTATCTTATAAGTGTCCACCATATTTGTTATATGGCATGAGACTCACCATTCCATCTTATTAATATCTCATACTAATACATGAAAACAAACAGAGGTGACAGTCTATACGTATAAATCATACTCAATGAGATATTATTGACTGTGAACCAAAATTTATAACACTTGTGCTAGATTATTCTGTCGCTCATATTCTTAACACCTTAAGAGTGGAACATTTAACAAGCTGTTAAAGGATACTTTCAATTAAATTTAAACAATTTAAATTAAAAGAAAAGATATTCGCCATTAAAGAGGAATAAGTATTTACAAGATACAAATTACTAGTTATACTCTAGGGCATACAGCATACTACTAACATGCAATTGTTATAATGCAGTTAAGATTTGCATGTGTAGACTTGGAGTTGCACACAAGGTATATACCTGGTGGGTTAGAGACCATCTATGATGTTGATCAAAGGGTCTCTAAGAGGACACAAGTGATCCCGCCGCTGCCTGAAGATAGATTTCTTTGTAGTTTTAGCCATATTTTTGCAGGTTTGCTTTCTTGTGAAATTATATGAATTTCTCAAGTTTAACTTATAGTTTGTTAGCTGTGACCTTGCCTTTTGACCTTATTAGTTGAATTCTCTTTGTGACTGTTAGGTGGATATGCAGCTGGATACTACAGTTATAAGGTAATAATATTCTTTAGATCCAAAATACCTGTAGCTTCATCCATAATTAAATGAGGCACTATCGAAGGTTCATCATATGCATAACTCAATATTTAGCTCTCTAGAGCAAACACAACCCAGCTTGAGTTTATTCTTCCTCTTGAAGAAGAAGAAGAATTGTTGGCATAGTTTATTTTCTTGCGTTTCTACCTTTCCCCAACCCCCTTTTTTTTTTTTTGTTTGTTGCATCCAAAATAATGATTCTTAATGGCAGTGGGCGGAGGTACTATCCGCAGATGCTTTCTCAGCTTTTGAGGATGCTGGATTGGATGACAGCAAGGTATGCTTGCAGAAAAAGCTTTCTAGGACTGACCTTAACAGCCCTGTTACTGATTTTAATCTTTAGTTTCTTGTCCTTTCTTTATGTGCATTGTGTGATTATTGTATTTATAGTTGCTTATGATGAATTGCATTACCTCTTGAAAATATTTAATTGGATATTCATTGCACTATGAGTACATGATATAGCCATTGAAAATGGGATGTTATCATTATTACTTGAAATGTTATAAAGTTTAATTGATGATTGATTAATAACAACTCTAGAATATCATTAAACCTGAGATAGACATAGGAATTCTTAAAAAACGTTTTGATACAGGATATTAAGTTTTTGTTTAGGATTTACTTCCCAATTAGAATTCTGCCATAAATATACTGATTTGCAATTCATTATGTTACTTCAAGATTTGTTTTGATGTTTACAGAGAATCTAATACTGCCATAATCATCGAAACAAAACTTCTTTCATTTGCATAATAAATAAGTATTGCATGAAATAAATGAGCTCTATTATTGCTGCAGGCTGTCAAGGAAACAGGGCACAAATTCCGGGAGACCATTCTTGCTCTTGGAGGTGGAAAAGCACCATTAGAGGTCAGACAACAAAAGCTATGTTTTAACCTGCATATTTTTATGTTTCATAAAAATTTACCAGACATAATGGCTTGCCCTTGTGCAATTTAGTTTTTCTGTGTTTCTTCAATTAGGCATAGTTTACATATTATGATGTTGCATCCAGGTTTTCGTGGAATTCCGTGGACGTGAACCTTCACCAGAGGCACTGCTCCGACATAATGGTTTGTCATCAGTTACAGCCTCGGCATGAGTTCTACTGATCATCTGTATTCTGTCAGTGTACAGCGTTTCTGAATGATATGCAGGCATGTTGTTAGGCCTTTGAATGCTGTGCACTGATTATGGGTTAAATTCAGAAAGAAAATTGCCTGTGATTTCCTAGGGACCTATGGCAATTGTCCAAATCCTTGTTTGGTTGAGTTGGAACATTTTAAATGTACAAGATGTTGAAAATAACAGCAACGAAATAACGTTTGTACCTTCAAGATCTAACAAAGCACAGTACATGCGAAGTTTTTCCCATCCTTGGTTGGAAGGTCTGCTAAACTTTTGCTTAGAATCCATTAACATCGAGTGTCAGCTACCAAGTGAATTACAAAACACAAAATTTTGTGAAATCCAATTAAATTTTGAAATCCAATTAAATTCTATATTTTGCATGTTTAATTTAGAAAAAAAAATCAATTTTAAGAATTCAATTTTAGAAATTAATTATAATTTAAATTAATTCCTATCAAATTTAATAGAACTTAAAATGAATTTCAAAAATTTACATAATCAATATTTTTGAACAAAAATACTCCAATAAAAAGAAAATCCTGCCAATCAAACTCTATTGACTAAAGAAGATAGAAATCACAAATTAATTTTTTATATTTATCTTAACTTTATATATTGTTATATAAATTTCATATATTATGAGATATGTATATTTATTATTATATTATTAATTGTTTATATGTTTGTTAATAATTATGTTCATTAAGTATAAGATTTTTTTTTTAATTTTGTATAAAATTATAATTTTTTAATTAAGGGTAGTTTAAAAATTATGAATAAATAAATTTTAATTTTAAAATTATACCAATAATAAATTATATAAAATTTAATTAAATTATGCGTTTAAGTTATGTCATCTCATATAGGATGGCAACATGTAGGATATCCACAAAAATCATCCTACCCGAATTCGAACCCGATTAATATTTTTCAAATCTGAATCCGTTCCAAACCTGATTAAAATTTATTCTAAACTACCCGAATTTGTCCCAAATTTGTTTGTTATTATTCAAAAAATACTCGAATCTGTTTAATTTTATATATTTAATTAATAATCTATATAAAAAATTATTTTTGTTAATAATTTATATTTTAAAATTTTAATAATTTTATAAAATATTTTAATTTTATTTTATATAAAATAAAATATATAAAAATTTATAAATATTATTAAAAAAATATATTTTATATTTAATTAAATATTTATATAAACAGATTCAGATAACGGGTACCCAACATATAAAATTCAAATCCGACCTAAACCCATTGTAAGTATTAAATTTGAAATCTGAACCTATCATAAACTCAATTATATACTATTTAAACTTATCTTATTAAAATTCAGTTAGATTGAGTATTTATACAAATTTAATCTGTTGCCATTTCTAGTCTCATATAATTGATTTTATTTTAAATAAATTTTAAATTTTATGATAGAATTTGGCCTAAAAACTGCGTTAGTGTTGTCCGAGTTCACGTCACCTTCTTTATCCCACCAATTCCGCTGTCGCCGCTGCTTCTCTCCAGCGGACCACCGGGACTAGACTATTCGGCGTCGCTTGTGGGTTTGAATTAAAATTATAAAGGCCTATAAAAAAAAGATAAGTTTTTTTTTTAATTAAGAAAAAATAAGGTTGTTACGCGAATGTCAATTTTGGGGTAAATAATGGGAGCTTGCCTTCAAAGATCAGATTAATATAAAAGCATTTTAGGGAAAAAGTAAAAAAACAAAGTCAACCGACCAACAACTACTGAGCAGAAAACAAAACATAATCAGAAATTAACAAGAATTGTTTGGTCTCAACAGAATTAGATCGAAGCAGTGGAGAGAATGGCAAGAGCAGGAGGTATAACAAACGCTGTCAATGTAGGGATAGCAGTGCAAGCCGATTGGGAAAATCGCGAATTCATCTCTCACATTTCCCTCAATGTTCGTCGTCTCTTCGAATTCCTCCTCCAATTTGGTAATTTCTTTTTGTTTTTATCTTTTCAGAGATCTTTGCCATTTGGGATTTTTTTTTTCTTTCTTTCTTTTAAATTTCAAGTAATGGTGAATTGGTGACGATTTGTGGTGTGTGATTGCTTTTTCAGAGGCTACTACCAAGAGTAAGTTGGCTTCGCTCAATGAGAAGCTGGATACGCTGGAGCGACGTCTAGAGGCCCTCGAAGTCCAAGTGGGTACTGCAACTGCTAACCCTTCTCTTCTTAGTACTTGATATTGAGGTGTTATTTGTAGTGATTCTGCTTCACTATAAGTGCTGTCTTTTCTGTATTTCTGCTTGTGAACTGAATATACTTCATCTTGTATTGTATTCCTTTTAAAGGGTAATATATATGTCTTCTTTTTGTGCCTCAGGTTCATGTTTGTTTATGGGTTTTGCCATTTTTTTTCCTTTTATGTAATAAGTTGGCAAGTAGGTGATGAAAAATTTGCATTGATTGCTTTGCTGATGGCAAAATAGTTGGATGATTTTTATGTCTTCCATGGAATTGAGGAGAAATTGATACTAAAAAGTTAAAAGCGGCTTTTCATGGCAAGGAAACAATATTTTAGTATGGCAGTTTGACTATAAATATGATTAAAATTTCAAATTATTATCAGGATATGGTATTCTTCATTGCAGAATGCCAAATGTTCTATATTCTTTGAACATCTCACATTGATGGATAGAGATCTTTCACTGAACTCTTTTATGTTGATCTAATTATTATTGGCCAGTTTGAAATTTTCCTTGATAATTGTTGCACAAAATTTCCTTGATAGGTGTTTACACTTTACAAGCCACTACTTGAAGTGGGCATCTACTGTAAAAAAACAAAGCACAAGATGCTGACTAGCATTCATGTAAAGTTATTGGGCGATAATCCATTTGATCATAGAGCACATAAGGCTTCCAATTTTGTTAGTTCTTAGGTGATGACAATTTTGCTCATAGTTGTCATGTTTTGAGGGATTTTTAAAAAATCAGAAGGTGGTGTTTGTTGCACCAAGAATGTGATGCTTTTTGGTAATCAGTTTTCCTACAGTTACTGCACCATTGCCCCTTGCTGATGCTTGATATTCCTAGGAAGGCATGGGAGGAGTACTTGGTGCTGGGAAACAGTAATTTGATTATCTAGGAGGAAATAAATTCATATGTGCTCATGCTTGCATCAAATAGAACTTTAGGTTTCTGCATGAACTGTGATGTCCCTCAATTGAAGCAAACTGATTAACTTTAACAAGCAGTTCATTTAATACTAATCCTCTTGTTAAGTTTGTTTTGTTGTCCTTGCCTCTGATATTTGGTAAGGGCTGGCCTTCTTTTCCATGTTATCAATGACTAGGGTGGTGGTTCACACTTTCTTACATGGGGCTTAGATGATCAATAATACATTGATAATGCATGTGGAATATTCTTTTTTTGAAAAATAAAAATAAATTTGTCAATCGGATAGGCTCCAAAGTTACAAGTTCCCATAAAAGACAACCCAAGATTTTGTTTCTATTGGAACTACCACTTTTGAAATCATCAAGAATCATTGTTCTCCATCACACTTTCTTGTTCTTGACTTCCTTTATGTAATCAATATGCAACCTGTCATTATGCAGTTCCCTGATTCCTTGTCTCTCCTGCAAGGGAACTCATACTTTAACCCAAAGCTGCTAAGATCTGAACATTATAGGTAAATCAAGACTAGACCATTTAAGAATTTTGGACATACTTAAATACTCTCAATGGTCTTGATCTCTAGTTTTGAGAAATTTTTATTATATTTGTTATATACTGTTCTTGTGTGTGATATATTACAAAAACATACCTATCAATTCAAGTCATTAATTGTCCTGAAGTCATTGGGATGAATTTGAAAGTGTAAATGATGCAGTATAGGAAGATTAGAATTAGGAGTTTTATTCAATGTAAAATAGGAGATTTAAAATTTTATAGTTTAGGAATTTTATTATTATTATTATTATTATTATTATTTAGTGTTTCTAATTAGAGTTAAATTAGGGTTTCTGAAATCCTAATGTGAATGGGAGTTTAAACTCTATAAATAGGTTTTAATATTTTTATTTTATATAAAGACCTATTATGCTATTGATTATTGATTTGGGTAATAAAATCTGAGAATTTGTTTCTCTTCAACTTAGAGAATTAGTTTCTCTTCCCCAAAATCCCCTCAGTACCTATTGGTTCTACATCAGTGAATCTCAATTTAGATATTTTGTTCTTCAATAGGTCTTCCTGGTTAAAACCAAACCAATTTAGATGCTTAGGCTGCTGTTTTATATCTCGTACTGTCAAAATGGACAATGATCCACTATTACACTGTTTTTAGCTATTTGTTCTAATACTGAGAATGTAATGAAAACCCATACTACATCCTGTAAAATTTGGTTGCAAAAAGTAGTTCTTTAACTTGAATATTCAGGGAAAAATTGAAAAACTTGAAGTAAATGGAATATACGGATGATTTCTCATAAATGAGCATTGGGAATCATCTTTAAATTTCCCTTCTATGGTTTTTCATATGATGCAACTAAACTGATTGTAATTCACGAATTAACATATTGTCAAGCCTTCTACTATCTTGGTTCTAGGGGAGCCAAGGCTTGTGAATTAATTGGTGAGGGTTCTGTTGGGGTTGGAGTGGGTGGTGGTAGAACATTCTTCTTGTCTATGACTATGGAGAAACGATTGGAACCTCCCAAGCTGTACCCCCCTATGCTGTCTATGGACTTCATGTATTCAGATGCATTGTTTTCTATGATCAAAGCATCCTCCAACTCCCTAACAATGTCAGCCATGCATGGTCGATAAGCAGAGAAGGGCTCAATGCATGCCAATGCAGCCTCCACCACTCTCCACATTGCCTCTGCATGATACCCTCCCTTTATGCTAGAATCCACAATTTCGTCAATCTTTGACTCCCTTATAAAGGGTTTTGCCTGCAGGTGTAGATGTTTTTTTTAGCTTACAATGATATTCAGATCTTTGATACCCAAAAGGTAAAGAAAAAGAAAAAAATAATGGATAGGTGGGGATGGTGGAGAGAGAGAGAGCTTGTGCTCCATGCAGGCAGTAATATCAGGCTTTATGAGTTAACAAGGAGTTAAGTCATAGGTTGTTAAGCTTAAATGTGGCATCTGGAAGAGAAGCATCATAAATATAATTCCATTTAAGTAGGAGAAAGCATGGACATACCCATTCAACCAAGCTCCATTCATTCCGTGGCCTGTGAATGTTGAGAGGCTCCCGACCACTTACAATTTCAAGGAGAACCACCCCAAAGCTAAAGACATCGCTTTTTGCTGATAAATGCTGTGTTGAATAGTACCTGAATGATAGAGATATCAAACAGGATTTAGTGACAGACATTTTTTGAGGTTATAGCGTCCTTTGAAAGCATGTGACTAGCATTGACATCCCATTCAACAATATAAACTTTCTGAGCATCTGTGGAGAAAGTATCCAATGTGCATATGTTTGTGAGGAGGGTTACATAAGAGACATTTGTAGATTGAAGCAGTATATCTCTTGCCATGGTAAAGGAGTGATGGAAACAACATAAAACTTCTTATGGAGCAAGTTAAAGACTCAAGAAATATAGAATTGTGGTCTGAAGTCCGTATAAGTTTATTTGAGACTCTATTGAGTATCTTCTAGCCCTTAAAGACTCCTATATTTATGCATATTTAGTTATAATATATGCTGGTGCAGTGTGCTTATAATTTAGGATACTGGGATATTTTACTATTTTCAACTTTGCAGGAATAGCCTGGGTTTTATTATCTTGGGTCTTATTTTGAGTTGTAATCAAGGAATTTAGCATTTAATCTTTTGAGTTTTGTATTTGTGAGTCCAAGTCCCTACTTGGTTTAGGAATAATAAAAACCTCTATATTTATCCATGTAATCTCTTTCAACCACAAACTAATAAATGGATTAATAAGATTTTTCCAGGTGCTTCTTTGGAGTTGTGTGATGCTATTCTAACTCTAGGGGTGATGTTTATGGAAACTTGGATGTGGTACATAAGGAGTTCAAGAAATGAAATTGGAATCTTGTTACTTTTTCAATTTCTCAAGTAAGCCTCTATGCTAGTAAGATCTGAGCTATTTTTCTTCAATCCTTCATTTCTGTTCTACATTAAGGTTCCTTATAACTGACCCAAATTAGTTTGAGATTATGGCTTAGTTGTTGTTGTTGTCATTGTTGTTGCTTCTTGGCTGTTCTACAATAGTAAGCATAGCTGATTGAATTTCAAATCAAGATTTGAGTCTATGAAATGTGTACTTACTCTGGATCTAAGTACCCAGCAGTTCCTCTTACTTCTAGAGAAGCACCACTGTCCCCTTCCTGAGGAGCATATTTTGAGAAGCCAAAGTCTGCCACCTTGGCATTCATGCTTTGATCTAGAAGTATGTTGCTTGACTTTACATCTCGATGTATAATGCAACGGCCAGCAAATGTATGAAGATGTGTCAAACCTGAATAATGAAAAATAATCTTAAACTTTCTCACATTGTCAATTATAAATGCATAAGAAAAAAACTTTAGGGGAATATAAACTGAGAACAGGGACCAGGTTAATCAAACAATGTGATTTTGATAAAATTGTGTCAGAAAACAATGTCAAACTGGAATTTTTGATTGACTGTAATCCATTGCATAGATTTTTTTTTTGGTACTATATTTGCACCACCTTTTGTCCAATACTCCCTAACCATGAGAGAGAATTTGTTCATTGCACATGGATTTTTCCCTTTAGGCTTTTACAGTTAAGATCTGCCGTGGCTTGTACAATCTATTACATGTGTGGTACGTAATATCCTGATCCAGATTCCAGAGTGATAATCCTGGACAGACCTGTCATATTTTTTGGCCCGTCTTTTGTTCTTCGCAGCATTTTAGCCATGCAAAGCATGCCCAGAAGCTACATTTGTATCAACGTGTTCCATTTCACTGACATAAAAACCATTTTGAGTGAGCCTCATGTATTTTTTTTAAGAGCAGAAGTTCAGCACTAACTTTCTAACTGACACCTACTGAACTGTTGATAATTGATACCACGTAGATTGGTCTAACATTGTCACAATACTGCCTCCAATTTGTGAAGAAAATTCAGAATTTAATATCTGTTGTTATGTTGCCTGTTAGTTTTCTATGGTGAGCGGTCAGCTATCTTGCTTTGAGGGCATTGATGGAAATTATATGATTATTTTTACTTTAGACATTGATGTTATGTTCATAGTATAATAAGTTTTTAACATTAGTCTAAGCAGTAGGAAAGAAGTTGAGCCTAATTTTCATGTCAGATATTGGTACAGATAGAACACAAGAAAATAGTAAATGCTTAATATCTGTACTAGTTACTTGCCTCGAGCAGCACCAAGAGCAATAGAAAGTCTGGTTGGCCAATCCAGAGTCTTCCTTTTAGCTGCTTCCCCTGTTATGAGAAATGGTTGTTAGAAAGAGATGAATGTCAAAACAAATTAGTGGATAGGGCTTTTGATGAGAAGTACCATTTAGGCGATCTTGCAGAGAGCCATTGGACATGAATGGATAGACAAGGATCTGTTGGTCATTTTCACAACAATAACCAAGAAGGGGTACCAGATTCTCATGACGGATGGATGAAAGAAGGTTTAGCTGTAGCATACATAGACAACATTGTCAGTAGGCATATATTTTAGACAGACAGAAACCCTAAATGTGGAGTTATGCAGAATGGAGATCTACTTTAATCTTTTATTTTCTCTGATGAAAAGAGAAATTGCATAGATGATGGGCCAAGAAATGTTAACAAGGGATGTTATTTGATAAAATCATGATAATTTTAATGATGCACAAATTTCTATCAGAAGTCACAAACAGCACGGGTAAACTGGGGAGTGATAAGATGATAATTGTCATTTCTATAAGCTCAGCACAAGGTTTCTATTTGGTATTTAAATAACAAATTTAGAGCTAGTAGGTAATAGACAGAAAAGTACAATTCAAATGCATTGTTATACCTCGTTCTCAAATTCCCGAGTTCCTTGAATTGAGGTGGATGATCGGACTTTCACTGCCACTTCTTGACCATCAGGCAGTATGCCACGGAATACTGATCCAAAACCACCTTCACCTATTAAGGTTTTATACTTGTGGGTGGCATTCTCAATGTATTCTAGTGTAAACACTTGAATAGTTATCGACTTGAAATCTACATCATCCGAGCTGGGAAGAGAGAAAATGGCATCTGCATTTTGTAGGAAACTTTCATCGAGAATGAAGAGATGTTTGCTTTGCCATCATGCACATTGTAAAAGAATATTTTATTGAGCAAAACAATAGTCAGTTGTAAATTTGAGTGAAGAATAAGTGTACTATAGATGTATGCGTCTTTAAATTTATGTGTACATGTATATGTACTTGCACTTGTTTTTATTTTCTATATGCATTTTGAACTGGATGGAATTATTATTGTTGTTGTACTACTTTGTAAATGAAGATGATAAGTTCGTTGTTTTACTTTATATGCTTCTCTGTTCAAGTTTTCCTAGTCATGTTTGTATATATTTTCCATAGAAATGGAAGAAATTTTTGTCAACAATATCCTGTAGATGATATCTACACATGTACCACATTTAGATTATAGCATTCCTGAAAAATAAAACAAACCAACTCTAGTTAATGCATTTGTGATAAACAGATGCAGCATATCAGGAACTGAAACTATTTAACTCGAAGATCTAAGAGGCTGCTACTGTGTTTTGAGACTGTAAGCTAAAATTAAGGATGAATTTACTAACTCCTTGTCATAGGGTGTCGATTTCCATCAAAATTTGCCAGAGGGAGGAACTTTTGTCTGTAAATGCAAATTAAAGCAACTCCAAGTGCTAATATGAAGGATCCACATGCAACAGTGCCTATGACTATTCCTTGTATTTCACTTGTTGATCCTTGTCTTTCACATGCCCCATAGCTGAAATTTAATAAATTTAATAATTGAGTGTTAGATTTTTCTTTAATTCTTGAATAATGAATACTGAATCTTTGTGTGCTATGATGTAAGGCGTAGATTATCAATTTCATACTCTGTAGCAAGTCTTGAGCTGTTAAAACTCGGAGACTCTTTGCTGAAATGAGCATTGCAGCCATAATATCTAGGGGAGAAAGGATATGAATGGTGAATTAAATGTTCAACGTTAAATTGTGGAGGAAGCTCCACTTAGATAGACCTTCTCTTAACATATTAAAGGAGAGAAAAACTAAAATTGTTAGTGACTTACAATGAAGTCAAATTTGGAAGTGAGGTCAAAGAATTTGGAAGAAATCCAACCAGATCATTGGAGCTGAGATCCCTGATAAATTGAATGTGCGTCAGACAGTGGCATGTACCAATGTAATTATGATGTTTGAAACACTCAAAAACTTCAAGCCACAAAACCTAAAATTTAGTACATGGTCATTCAAGTGTGTAGAAGGAAGACAATTTAATATTTCGTAACGTTAAAGAAAGTGGAACTTTACAATTCTTAGACTCCTCAAGGCTTGCAGATACTGTGATTTCAACAGAAAGCTATAATCAGATAATCAATTGCTAAAGAAGAAAGAAATGGAAGATTACACTGATGTTAACTTGGAGGATGATGGGAATTCTGGTATCTTGCCAGTGAAGTCATTGTGGCTAACATTTCTATGTCCGAAAACAGGAGAAATTATAGTTACTACCAAGAAATCACCAGTATAATAATAATGGTAAATAGCAACTGTATAAATCTTACAACTGCATTAGGTTGGTCAGCCCTGTAATATTGGCTGGAAGCGGGCCTCTTAGATTACTTGAGGAAATATTCCTGGAAAGCATAATGAACTAGAATATTGCAGTAGATAAAGAAGAGAAACATTGATGGGAAAAGTTTTGAAAAAGTGCTCTGACAATGAGGGACAAAACTTTTTTTTTTCTTTGAATCATTTTATAATATGAGGTTTAATTTATTGTGACTTAAGTTTCAATTTTTGTTAGTTACATTGTAATCATGCTTATATGGTGTTCATTTTTCATAAAGTGACAATTAGATTTTTGCATTGTTCATAAAATGATTACATAGTATCAAATTAATGATATGTTGAAATTTTCAGTCTTTCTAAAATAAAATTTTATTATGGGAAACCGAAAATATATAACATGTTAAAAACATTAATAAATCATTTGATTTCACCTAACAAAATTTTATTTTGGGATAAAGGCTTGGTTGAGTTGAGTTGAGTTTACAGGGGTACTTTTTTCAAATGTAAATTTAATGATATCATAATAATGATTCTAAAACAATGATAAATGAAACCTCATGCTACTAATATGACACAGAAAGAATTTATGTCCTCATGCTGCTAATATGATGAAAACATTTAGTTCCCTCAAACCATAAGGTACTTTTTTTAACTTTTCCCAAAATCAAAACAACCCTTCAAAATCTCAACTAAAGTTAGAACCATGATAATTTCCCCAAAGAAGAATGGAAGAACTTACAGCCTGATGATCACTGGGGACCCATTCATTTGTTGGCATGTCAGACCTTTCCAAGGGAGAGGACTACATGGGTCTCCTGACCAACTCTGCAACACTAGATTTTCTTTGTTAAGCAGCAGCAGTTTATTTTTCACCATCTCTATTGTGTCCACTGAAAGGTGCACAATTTAATTAACAATAGGCACAACAGATTAGCTGAACTATACCACTAGTTGAAGCATAAATGAAATCAAATTGTGTTAATATGTTGCAACTGTTGAACTTACCATCTTGCTGATTAGTTCCTTGAACCCATGGGTACACCTGTAGGATCTCATAAGCATTTAAAATGGGTCCAAAGACAGACCTATTTTTGACCTTGACTAGGGTCAAATTTAGAGACTCTTTTGCTATGACATTCAATTCAACTTCATTATAGTATGATCCATTGGCTTGTATGTCGAATTCTTTGTGACGAAGCTCATTATTAACGTAGATGTTAAACACCCTTTGTCGAGGTGATATAGTGGAATTAAGCTCAAGAAAGTAGAGGAACAGAGTATAGTTGTGATCTTCTGCATTAAGGCTGTTGTGTATGAATTCCAATCTGTCTTGATGTGTCAGTGCTGTTTTGAGAACTTTAAGAGGCACTGTTGTGCTGGCATTAAAGATAATGGATCTAGCTGGTGTTGAATCTGGTGATATGAATATTCTTTCATTGTTTGGATTTTCCCAAATTCTATCAAAGTGGTCGTCTGGGTGCCTGATATGGGCAAGCATAAAACACAAGTAATATGATTTCAACATTGACAATATATATTTATTATAATATTGCCATATGCCTTTTCTCTTTATGCTGTTGTACAAGATAAGAATACAAGATTCCTGTAATTCACTGATATTTACATTTCAGTGTATGCATGCATTTTCTTTTGAAGGAAAAGGTTATTATGGAAATGGTTATGGTTTGGTGTTGATAAGTTTAGGAAGGGAATGAAGGTGGAAGCCTGGATAATGGTGGGTGGACATGAAGGGGGATATTTTGTGGTGTTCTGAAGAGAGCTAGTGCTAGAGGCCTGATGGTGCCATTTGGTTAAATATACTTCTGTGAAGACGCTTATCTGAATTCCCTTAAACAAAAAGAAAAAAAGAAAAGCCTTTGTTTTTCATTTGTGTTCTTTCACAGTTTCTTACAAATGAAAGAATGGCTCTTGCTACATTTTGGCTTTAATTGGCCTTGTTATTAGTGTATTAGGAGACATGCATTTCTTTCAGGGCCTTCATATAATTCCACTTGTTTCAAAACTTACATTTGCATCTATTTCAGTAGCCAATCTTTATTTATTTCTTTCCGTGAAAGAAGTTTGACATACCTGATACCATCTCCTGCATTTCCTACACCAATTCTACTAACCAATTTCAAAACAGTCGTAGCTTTTCTCTGTAAATACACTGAATCTTCCAGGGGCCTGAGTTCAAGCTGTGAAATGTATGGACTTCCCTTGTCATGCACTAAGCAAAAGTCCATATGCTGGTTTGTTGCTCTAAAAATGCCCTCTACCTTCAAATCCTCCGCCTTCAAATCCTTAAACGATTTCACTGTGCTTATTCGTGTGACACCAATCAAAACATCAAAGGAGAGCGAAAATCCCACTGAATATCCATAAAGAAATGTACCCCTTATTAGATAGTCTTGGTCCTTATTTGTTGGCAAGTTATAACATCTCTTCCCAGAATCAATTTGGAAAAACCGAATTTTATCATAGCCCGTATGATTTGCTGCCCTGGTTATATTCTGGCAATTTGCATCATTGGGGAACCATCCATAATCTGGTATCCAACTTATATTGTTCTTGTCCGTAGAATTTAATGCAGCACAACAATTGATGCTCACAAAATCTGCATGAAATTGACAGGCTTGGGAGTTAAGATTATGTTTTCCAGTGCAGTGTTAATAAAACTCTGCTGGAATCTGTACAAGGTCTTGTAACTCAGAACCATGTCTTATTACCGCAACAATTACACACTGGTTTATAGTAAAACTTTGAAATATAGTGCTTGATTTCTGATGCTTTGTTTGTTTCAAATCTTTCAAAGAAGATCTAGTTTCTATGGTGATCAGAATCCTCCAATGTCTAGCAGATTAGCTACAAACTCATGGTTTTGCAATATATTATTAGTGGTCGACCACAGTTGTCTGCTATATGAAACACGCCTGTAATTTTAGGTTTACCATTTTAACAGTTAGAACAGATTGTGAGTTCAGGAAAAATTAAATACAATTACACATTAGATCTCTACAAAATGAAACCTTTCCAGAAGAGAAAATCATTATCTTTCCTGCACTCACTTAAAGATCCTGATTCCAGGGTTACCCCCTATGCAAAGATTAAACGTGATCAATGCTGATCTGAAATTTTATGTGAAGAATTTAGAAGACTTTGTCAAGAATTTTAACTCCTCACTTCATTTTTAATGCATACAAGTTGTAACAATCATGAGACTTTGCACAAAAATTTAGGAGAAATAGCACTAACCTCCTGCACAAGTTGGTTGAATAAGTATGAGCAGGCAAACAATAAAACACTCTGCACCACTTACAATCCAGTTATGCACTCCCATCATCTTCTCATCTTAAATGGAAGTGGCCCCATCAGGTCATTAAACTCATAATCAGACCAGCTGTTTTTGCTGGTTATGAATTTCCCGGTATTCCACTACCTCAAGCACCTCGCATCTGCAGTTTTGTGGTCTGACTCAACATATAGAGCCAGATTTAGCTATATATATATATTTCTCTGATGGTTGAAACTGAAATCAAAGCAAGAAACCATGGCTAGCCAAAAACACTTCTAGGAGTTTTTGCAGAAGAATCCTGTTTCCATGAGGGCATTAGAAGAAGAGAAATTTTTGAAGAAAAAGAGGTTGATAACACAGGTTTGACTTCAAATGTGGAAGGAAGAGGAGAAGTATAGGAAGGAAGATAGAAGAGAATTAAAATAATCCAAATTTGATAATCACTCTAATGTTATTATAAGATTGGGGTGTGATTATTATTAAAACTTTAATTTGTTGGTGTGGGTCTAATTATTTATATTTAATTAAATCAGGTTTGATATTATTGGGCGGAGTAACCCTTCATTTTCGTCTCTCTACTTGTCTGTTACCATGAATGGAACATCATGGAAATGCAGTATGGTGCCTACAGTAAAGCACCTTATGTTACAGTCGAAGTAAACTAATCATGTTGAATTTTTCCTTAATTAATTCATATTCTAATTGATTAGTACTATGCTTGTTTGCATTTACAAATAATTATATGATGTCATGTTTTAGCATTTAATTTTCTGTCCTTGCTGCATCTTCTTTAACCTTGGAATTAAAAAAAAATAATGTTATAAACCCTTAGGATTAGCTCAGTTAGCAAGTATTAGACAATATTAATTATTTTAGTAGCCATTAACTATCTTAGTAGTTTTCTGTTGTTTTACTAGTTATTAATTATCAGATATTAGTTGTTAAAATAGAAATGTTCGATAAAAATAACTGTTGGATTAGCTGTTAAATATAAAAATGGTGATATAATCTTGTTAACCCTAGTCAAAACATTCCCTTAACCTTTAAAAGTTAGGAGGGTAAGTTTTCATGAATCACTATATTTACCTCTAAATACTAGTATAAACACTATACCACTGAATAATATAAATAAGAGAAACGTGTTACGTACTATAGAAAGAAATATAAAAGAATATGATTAGATATTCTAGAAGATGGGGAAGTAAGGAATTGGAGCGAAATGTGGATGAGTTGTTAGGGAGTCAGCTGTTCTATAGTTGGCAAGATGAGACAACTGAGGCAGTTATAAGATAGTTGTATAAATAACTCAGCTATATCTTTATTGTATTCATTCTAGAATTTACAAGAAATACAATAACTATACTCTATTCTCTTCTGTCTCTCTCTCTCTCTCTCTCTCTCTCTCTCTCTCTCTCTCTCTCTACTCTTCTATTCTTTTCTATTAGGTTTCTCAAACCCTATTATTGTTATCAGAGCTTTGCATCCAAGAAACTAGCGGGTAATTCTTTCTTAAGGATTGCAGCCATGACTAAATCTGTTGTGGTTGGCCCAGAGATGGTACAGATTGCAGAATTAGAGGAGCAGATAAGAAATTTGTAGGAAGTAACTCAGAGGAATGCTGAGGAACTGAATAATTTTAAGAAGGAGATGAAAGAGGAATTAAACAAGACTTCTTTAACAAATAATGCCATTCTGGAGGATTTGCGACAAATGATGATCACTCATGTAGTGGAAAGGAATAAGGGCAGCAACAGTTCAAATGAGGGTGGAAGCAGAGTCGAAAACAGGGGAATGCAATCTAACCCCATTGTGTAGCCAATTCTTGTAGTACATTCAATCCCTGTAATCCAGTCAATTCTTGCATATAATAGGGGATTATTATGTATTCCTAACATGGGAGCTATGTCTCCATTATTGCCTAAAATTGAGTTAGTTACTTTTGAAGGTAAAGAACTCAGGGCTTGGTTGAGAAAATGTGTTAAGTATTTTGAAGTGTATAGGGTCCCTCATGATCAAAGAGTGTAATTAGCAAGTCTTTTCTTACTTGATAGGGCTGATGCTTGGTTTCATAATTAGGAAAAAGGAGATAAACATTCTTGGGAGGAATTTGAGAAGGAAATTTGTAATAAGTTTAGGGAGGATGGATTAGAAAATATAATGGAGGAATTTATGAAACTGAGACAGCAAGGGACAGTGGAGGAGTATCAAGATGAGTTTGAGGATTTAAGAATAAGGATGGACAGGCTATTACCTAATTTGGGGGAATCGTACTTTTTGTTAGGATTTATAAGAGGTCTAAAAGATGAAATCAGATTAATGGTAAAGATGATGAAACCTGTCACTCTTTCCCAAGTTGTGGAAATAGCTAGATTGCAAGAACAATTGTTAGAAAACACCAAGAAACCTGGATCTGCAACTAATTCTTGCAAATTCAAAGCCATAACTAATGGTCCCACAACTTATTCCAATTCTTCTTTCCAATATTCCAGACCTTATCAAACCTATCAATACCCTCTTAGACCACCAAATATTGATTCTTAAAGTAAACTCAACCCCCTTGTTACCAAGTAACAATTAGTAGGTAGTACTGCTACAGCTACTAATACTTCCATAGCAGCCTCAAAACCCAATACCAATCAGACTCAACCAACAAGAAACTTGCCTAAACCATGTTTTAGATGTGGTGAAAATTATTTTCTTGGCCATCAATGTAAGCCAAAGACATTGAATGCTTTGTGTATGGATGGGAAAGATGAGGAATTAGATGAGGAGTGGCATGATGTGGGGGTTGATATAGAAGAATTGGAAGAGGCTGGTTCAACCTTATCTGTTCATGCTTTAGAGGGTAGTCATGGGGCTGACACTATAAGAATGTTAGGGATTCACAAAAATAGGCAATTGGTGATCCTCATTTATAATGGTAATACCACTAGTTTTATGGATAAGAGGATAGCAGAGGAACTGAAATTAAACTTAGTGTAAATTCCATTTAAAGCAATTACTGTTGCTGATGGAAGAAAATTGAGTTGTAACCATCTATGTCAACAATTTAAATGGAAAATGCAGCATAATGACTTTATGTTTGACTTCAGAATATTAGAGTTAGGTGGATTTGACATGATTTTGGGGGTTAATTGGTTAAAAGATTATAGTCCAGTTCTTTTTTATTTTGCTACATCTCATATTACAATTGCAAAGGATGGCCAACGCATTCAATGGCAGGGAATTGGTGAGGAAAATTTGCAATCTGGTTTATGGCATTCTGATAATTTGTTGAGCAAAGGAGGGGTGGATTTTCAAACTCCTTTATTCTGTGTTGTGAATTCCAGCCTATCAATAGATTCTTTGGCTGCTGCAACTGCTGTTTCTGTTCTAGATGAGAGCCTGCAGGATTTAATTCAAAAGTATAAAGGTGTTTTTGTAGAACCTAAGGAGTTGCCTCCATTTAGGAGTCACAATCATGCTATTCCCCTACAATCAAATGCTCAGTCCATCAATATTAGACCCTACAGGTATCCTCATTATCAAAAGGCTGAAATAGAAAAACTTGTAGCTGATATGATAGAATTTTCAATAATTCAGCCTAGCACTAGCCCATATTCCTCTCCAGTTCTTTTAATGAAAAAAAAAAAAGATGGCACATGGAGGTTTTGCATTGATTATAGAAGGTTGAATGATCAAACAATAAAAGATAAGATTCCCATCCTTATTATTGAAGATCTATTGGATGAATTGAATGGGGCTAAAGTATTTTCTAAGATAGATTTGAGGGCTGAATATCACTAAATTAGGATGTTGCCGAGGATATTCCTAAGACAGCCTTTAGAACACACCATGGGCATTTTGAATTCAAATTGATGCCTTTTGGGCTCACTAATGCTCCTGCAACATTTCAAGCCTTAATGAATCACATCTTCCAACCATTTTTGAGGAAGTTTGTGTTAGTATTTTTTGATGACATTTTGGTGTTTAGCAAGGATATGGAGTCTCATTTGCTGCACTTGGAGGAAGTTTTTAAAGTATTGCAGGCCCAACAATTATTTGCAAAGTAGTCTAAATGTTTTTTTGGGCAAGTTGAGATTGAATACTTAAGGCATATAATTTCAGGGGTAGGGGTATCTACAGATCCTAAGAAGGTGGCTGCCATGGTTGATTGGCCTGTGCCTTCGTCTGTTAAAGAACTCAAAATTTTTTAGGTCTCACAGGGTATTATAGGAAATTTGTTAAGCACTATGGCATTATCTGCAGGCCTCTTACTTAATTATTGAAGAAAGATTTTTCACTGAATAAGGCAGCCCAAATAACATTTGATATTTTGAGGACATTGATGTCTGAAGCACCATTTCTTGCTCTTCCTAATTTTTCTAAGCCATTTATTGTGGAAATTGATGCAAGCAATTGGGAATGGGTGCGGTTTTACAGTAGCAAGGGCATCCAATTTCCTATATTTCTAAGGCCTTTGGTCCTAGGAGTCAGGCTATGTCAGTATATAAAAAAGAATTATTTGCTATTACTTTTACAGTAAGCAAATGGAGACATTATTTGGAGCAAGGGCTGTTCTTTATTAAAACTGATCATGAAAGCTTTAAGTATCTTTTGGAGCAAAGGTTAGATAACAATTTACAGCAGAAGGGTATTTCAAAGTTGCTAGGTTTGGATTACAAAATTTTGTATAGAAAGGTCATTAAAATAAGGTGGCAGATGCTTTATTTAGAAGATGTGTTGATGTGGGTTCTCATTCTTATACTATGTATTCAGTGGTGGTTCCAATTTAGATGCAAAAGTTAATTGCTAGTTGTGAAAATGATGGGAAGCCTCTGACTTAATCCAGCAGTTGTTGTTGGATAAGGATGCAGTTTCTGGGTATCAATTGAAGAATGGTATTTTGTATTATAAAGATAGAATGTATGTGGGGACTACTACCAATTTAAGGCAGGTGTTGTTGGAATCTTATCATAGTTCAGCAGTGGGAGGCCATTCAGGTGTTCATGCTACTTTTTTGAAATTAAAGAAAATTTTCTTTTGGCTTGCTATGCTTAATGTTGTCATGCAGTGGGTTCGTACCTATGATACTTGTGCTAGATGTAAGGGCGAGCACTGTGCTTATCCAGGGTTATTACAACCTCTACCAATTCCTACTCAAGCTTGGCAGTAGGTATCTATAGATTTTATTGAAAGATTGCCCAAGTCAAAGGGGAAAGACACTATTTTGGTAGTTGTTTGCAGATTTACTAAATTTGGCCGTTTTATTTCACTAGCACGTCCATTTTCTGCTGTTTATGAGCCAAACTTTTCATTGATCACATTTTAAAGTTGCATAGAGCTCCTCAAGTTATTGTTTCTAACAGAGATAAGTTGTTTACTAGGTTATTTTGGCAAGAATTGTTTCGAAGTATGGGAATTAAACTTAATTTTAGTTCTGTTTATCACCCTCAGTCTAATGAACAAACTGAAAGAGTTAATCAATGTGTGGAGAATTATTTGAGGTGTATGGTTCATTTGAGGCCCTACTAATTGGAGCTCTTGGTTACCTATGGCAGAATGGTGGTACAATTCCTCTTATCAAAATGCTATTCAGATTACTCCATTTGAAGCACTGTATGGGTATGCTCCACCTCTGTTTCATTAAAAATTTACTCTTGATTCATCAGTTGGGGCTGTAGGGAGATTGTTACAAGAGAGACAGCATCTTAATAATCTCCTAAAGGAGAATTTACAAGTGGCCCAGCCTAGGATGAAGCAGCAAGCTGACAAAAGAAGAACTGAGAGGGAATTTGTTATTGGGGATTGGGTGTATTTGAAACTTCAGCCTTTTAGGCAGACTTTAGTATCTGTCAGACAAACCCTTAAAATTTCTGCTAAGTTTTATGGGCCATTCAAAATTCTTGCTAAGATTAGGAAAGTTGCTTATCAATTAGACTTGCCTCCAACAGCTACTATTCACCCTGTTTTCCATGTATCCATGCTTAAGAAGAAGGTTAAGGATGGTGTGGTGGCTGCTACTGATTTACCTGTTATGCAAGATGACCAGATTAAAGTTATTCCTGAGCAGGTTTTGCAAACCAGAATAATTGAAAGAGGAGACCAGAAAGTGAAACAGGGACTTATTAAATGGCTTAATCTGTCAATAGAGGATGCCACTTGGGAAAATAGAAGCTTTATTAAAGGGCAATTTCCTGAAGCCTCCTTTTCTTGGGACAAGAAAATGCTAAAGGAGGGGGTATTGTTACGTACTATAGAAAGAAATGTAAAAGAATATGACTAGATATTCTGGAAGATGTGGAAGTAAGGAATTGGAGGGAAATATGGATGAGTTTTTAGGGAGCCAGCTGTTCCGTAGCTGGCAAGTGAGCTGTTCTGTAGTTGGCAAGATGAGACAACTGAGGCAGTTATGAGATAGTTGTATAAGTAACTCAGCTATATCTTTCTTGTATTTATTCCAAAATTTACAAGAAATACAATAACTACTCTCTCTCTCTCTCTCTCTCTCTCTCTCTCTCTCTTTCTCTTCTATTCTTTTCTGTTAGGGTTCTTAAACCCTAACAAAACGCTACCTTAAAAGTTATTGCTGAATAGGGCCTACATGTTAATCAGCTAGCTTATCTATCATAGTTGAAAACCTGAAACTAAAAAATACAAGGGCAATGCCAATTATAGGTAGTTTGTTTGGCCTTTCTTCACCTTTAAGGTGGAGGGCGTGGGAAGGACTCTAATTCAAATATCCTTATTTATTTATTTTAATATTATTTACCTTTATATTGAGAAAGGAAAATGGTTATTTCTTGTAACTCATCAATTATTAATCAGCCCATTGTATCTCTATTAAAAAAATATATATAAAAAAAAGGTAGTATTTCACCTTAATTAGTCCTGTCCAATAAAAACAAATAAGGGTAGTATTTGAATTGTTTTAATTAAAATTTCCAAAATATACAGATTTTTCATTTTAAGATTAGAAAGTTTTTGAGGTAGTTTTATTATTTTTACTTAATAAAATAGTTAATTATATTATTTTTCTGTATTTTAATTGACATTCTCAATGATTTATGGAAGTTACTGATATAAAAATTATTTATGAAATTATATAATTTGAATTTAAATTTGACTGAAAATTAATTGGAAAAAAATGATTGAATTTGACCCTACTAGCAATGGCATTTGAAAATGAATTTACAATTAGGATAAACCAAAACAAAAAAAATGGAATTTTATAACCAATTAAATAAGTTGAATAATTTCTTACATTATGTTAGCCTAGTTTACGGCAATACCCTTGAGTTTATAATTACGGAATGGAGCAAGTCAAGGACTTTTGGGTAAGTATTCATATACATGCTAACCCTACAATTTATTCTCAAGAATTAACTAAAGATTCCATTGGAAATGCATCCAATCATATGCTAATGACTATAGACTAGACTATTAGTTGGCAATTTTTTTTTCTTTAAATAAGCTATAATCTAACTTTGCCTTATTTAATTTGTAGTTGAAATGTGCTCATAATAAGCTAAACTGATTAAGGTTATTTTTAGCTGGGTGTGACCTGAAGGAGTGGAAGCATGAAAATTATTAGGTTGAATTCAATAATTTTCTTCTAGAGTTTCATGCATCATGCAATATTCATTATATACCTAATTGATTTCAATGTTTAAATACATATTAAAACACTTTTAATATGTATTAGGATTTACATTTGCCATTTAAGATTTTTGAATTAACAGATTAATTCATTAGAACTCTAGATTAATACAAGAACATGTGCACTAACCTTTTGATGCACTGTAGATGTGTTTGGTACCTTTGGGAAGTACCTAGGACGTCAAATGTTGTCCTTCTAGTTTGTCCACACCAAGATCACCAATGGCAACCCCTTGAACAGCTTCTCAAGCCTTACCAACCATTTAGAAATTAGGGATTTGCTTTTAGAGAGGTTATAGATGTATATAGGACACTAAAAACAATTTCTAGCAATTTTAATTCAAGAGAATATGGGTAATTCTCTGTGAATTGATGAGAGAAGAAGAAGAAGAGAGGAAGAAGGCTCTATGGGTGGCGGCACCTTTTAGAGAAAATCAGAATATGTTATTTGTTCTTTCATTCTTTCCTTTTTATAATTTGGTTATCACTTAAAACCCTTGTCACATGTCATCTTCTGATTGCATCTTAATTTTAATTGAACTAATCACATTAAGCCAAGTGTCAAAGTTAGATTTAATATTGACTTTGATCATCATGCATGATTGGAAGACAAATAGCAAGTTTATATGGTGCCATGTGTCACCATCTCATGGTGTCACATGTCACCCTGTGAAATGATCAAATTACCTTTGTGTTGTAATTTTGAATTCTCAACCCAAAATAATTATTTCTCCTCTTCTAATCAATTTATATTAAATATAAATTAATTAATTAATCTCTATTAATTAATTTCTCATAATTAAATTCATATTTAAACACATTAAATATAAATTTAACTTATACTATACATCCAATAATCTTGATTTGGTTTCAAGGCATGCTAGGGACTTTGCAATCTTATTGCAAACCAAACCTATTTAATTAATCAATTAAACTCTTTAATTAATTAATTAAATCACATTTAATTTGGTGATTACTTGTGTATGTGTGTGACTCACTAGGCTCATCACTGATTGGCAATAAGATATGATATCAACTCTTAATATCATCAGAATTTTTTCTTACCATAAATGATTTCTCTAAATCATTTTAGGCATCTCATAGACCAAGGTTAACACCTAGCATAGCATGTGATGGCCACCCAATCAGTAATAAGGAATACCTTAAATGAACCTATAATTATATGTTATCATGTACTAGAATCTCTCTGTTACAAAATCCCAATTCGAGCTGGAGTCATGGTTTATGTCAAACCCAATTTGCTATGAATATTATATTCTCTTTTAATTTCAATTCTTGATTAAAAGATTTTCTCATCAGAAACTCTTTTCTGATTAAATTTGTCTGAAACATCAAGAACAATTAAATGAACATAGGATTTTATCCCTATTTACTTAGGGTAACAGATTCCATCTTGATCAATATCTACCTCCATATATAACTAGTAGGAGCCAACACATGCCCATATACCCATACACAATACAAGTATGAAAGCAGTATCAAACTCAAACCACCTATATACAAAATAACTGTGCTATCTCAGGTCTAAACATTATATGCACTGATATGATTTATGACAATGCATTGACAAGAGTAAACTCCATATGCTTATCATAAATGTCATTGGTTCGGCTTACTTATCATGCATAAGTACCTATCATGTTTGTTATATAGCATGAGACTCACCATTCCATCTTATTTACATCTCATATAAATAACTTGGGAACAAACATGATTACAATCTTTCTGGATAAGTCATGTCCTTATTGTGAAGTATCATTGATTGTGAACCAATTTATGATACTTTGTGCTAGAAATACTGTTACTCATATTCTTAACAACTTAAGAATAGAATTTTTAACAAAATATCAATGGACATTTTCTATTACACATAAATATATTATGTAAACGGAAAAGTAAAAACGTCTTTTTATTAATAAAACATATACAAGATACATATTAAATGATATGCTCTATGACATACTACTAACATGACCCCTATGTATAAACCATTAGAGTTTGATTGTGGCTTGTTAAGTGATATTAGTTGTTTTAGCAACTGTCGACTGTTTCACTAACTGTTACTTATTAGATATTAGTCATTAATAATTAATTATTTATATAGTGATTTAAAATATAATTATTTAAAAAAATAATTATTGTATTAACTATTAAATATAAAAATAATGATATTATTTTATTGACTCTAGTCAAAACTCTCTCTCAATCTTTGAAAGTTAGAAATGATAGTTTTTTATGAATTATTCCTTTAACCTCTAAATAATATTGTAAACACTGTATCACCTAACAATATAAATAAGAGATGAAGTATTTTAACTACGATGAAAACACTAAATCCTACTTTAAAATTGTTACTAAACAGAGCCTATATAAAGCTTTATTCATCATTTAATTTTGATTAAAACCAATTTCGCGTAGCACTGATATCTAAAAAGTGTTAATATTTTAATATTACTTTTATTTATTTCGTTTAAAATTTGTTTTCACTTCTTTTATCACTAACACACAAATATAATAAAAAGATCAAAGCATAATTAAGTATGAAAGGATTCATGATTTAAATAGTCATATAATAATTATAATTGATAAAAATTTATATATTATAATTTTAATAAATAATAATCAACATTTTTTTTATAAATGATATATTTTATTAATTTAAATTTAAACAATTAAAAAAACTTAATAAAAAAAGTGCATACTATACCTAACTCAATAAACGTAAGATTTAATATATTAAATAAAAAATTAATATAAACAAATTATAATATAAAATAAGACAAAAGAAATTCGAAGGTTGCCACTTAAATATGAAACTAACATGTAAACAAAATTGTCCTCACTAAAAAAGACACTGCTTTTCGGACAAATTTTAGATCAATCTTACTGTGTATAATATACGTGTGAACACTTGGTGAAGTCAAATAGGCTACGTTAAATAAAATAAAATAAAATATTTCTAAAGGGGGTTATACTTTGCCATTTGCCCCAGAAGGTCTGCATCGATGCTTGCTATGGTTGGGAATTATATTCCAAGCATTAAATTTTGTCTATTGCTGACATATATGGCCAAAATATTAGAGTGCAGCTAGTGTTTTTTTTTTTTTTAATTGCATTTATTTATTTTATCAATTCTTTTTATAGTGAAGAGGACAAATTATTATAGACTAAATATAGAGGCATATAGGGAATTTTTATGGTAACTTTATTTAGTGAATAGTAAAATATGAAAAATAAAAAATAAAGTGAATTAAAAAGTCAAAGTAATTATAAAATACATTGAAAATAAAAGGAAAATTGAGTTTGTTTCTTTACAATTAATTAGGAAGTTTTCATTACAATTAATTTGTAACGTAAAACGATAAATCTCATAATAAATAAATAAATCGAATTGACAATTTTTCACTCTACTTTTAAAGGAGTAAAAGATCGAGATACTCTAATTCACATATAATTTAAAATTTTAATTAGGTGTGCATCAATTAGTCAAATTTGAAATTGAGTCATTGAAAAATCAAAATCTAAAATTTTAAGAATCAAATCAAACTTAAACAAAGTACAGAAGAAATCGAATCGAATCAAACAAAAAAAATATATTCAATTCATCAGTTTTGCTGCTCCTTCCTCAACAAACAAAACAATACAAGAAGAAATCGTGCTCAATTGCTCATATCCTCAAAATTTTTGACAACATAAATCACTCAACAATCATAATTAATTCCAATAAATCACAAGTTAATAATCAATAGTCTAAGTTTAGAAAAATCAACAATTGAAATTTGCCAAAAAAAATATATAACCCAATAAATTCCTAGCAAAACCAATCATTAACAACTAAAATTTGCCTAAATATCACAACACAATAAATTCCCAAAACTGAGTCAAAAAGAGAGCACTCTATCAAAGAAGTCAACATGGCAACGCTCAATCAAAGAAGCTAATGTGGCAGCCAAGGAGTCAGCGCTTGGTCAAAAGGTCAAACAATGAAGAAGTCATGACCAGGGAGCAGTCTAAGCATTATGTGGCTGGGGCTAACTACTCCGAACAACCAAGACTCAGACTATCTAAACTGAGCAAAGGAAGGCTCGGACATGTTAGTCGGAACAAATGCGAATAAAAGATATCAAAGCAAAGAATAGGAGTTAATGCTTGCTTGCAAGCCGAGTATTAATAGCACCAGTCAACAATCAAGGCAGATTCATGGGTAGAAAGATCAAAACTACAACTGAGCGTCCAAAATTCCCACAAATAGTTACAACGACTCTTCAGCTCTCATTTTATAAATATCAGAACTAGGTGTTACTCAAGTATGCTTACTCTGCTGAAATTTCTATTGAAATCATTTTGTCATTCATCAAATTCATTTTCGATCAAACTTCTAACTTGAGCGTTAGAGTGGCTGGCCAATAGGCCCTCGACCTCATCATTTCCTTTGTGTTACAAGCTGATCTAGTATTGTGACTGGTTATAGGGGACTTTCAGATACACCAGAGGGTACACCTAAAGCTGAAGTGCTCACTGTTATGTTTCACTAAGTAGAAACTCCACTAGTCTTGGCTACATCCCTAGTGGATGGGTCTAAAGGCCCAACAACCTCTAGAAGGCCTTTTATGTTGTAACCTTGGTCATCAGAATTAGAAAATAGGAGACAGGTACTGGAGTCGCCACTATGGACCACTTTCGGTGACTAAGGGGTGGCATTAGACCTACAGTTTTCATTGATTTTGCTCATCATGAAAAGAAAAACTAGAAGAAAGGTGAAATGACAGATAACTTGTTGATTTGAAGATTTTAACGCCTGAAAAAGTCAGAAGAAAAGCA
Organism: Hevea brasiliensis; assembly: GCF_030052815.1. Taxonomy (NCBI): domain Eukaryota; kingdom Viridiplantae; phylum Streptophyta; class Magnoliopsida; order Malpighiales; family Euphorbiaceae; genus Hevea; species Hevea brasiliensis. Next base: position 91,986,405 of record NC_079502.1, read on the forward strand.
ATAGGAGCAAAGGTTTTGCAAAGAAAGGGAAAGAAATGGAAGGGTAAAAATGGAATTTGAGCATAGAAGAAGGCTTTTATAGGGTGATTTTAGGGCCTTAAGTGCCAGTTCTTTAAAGAAATCTATAGCTAAAATCTACTGCCAAGTCGCCTTTGGTGCATTCAAAGAGATATTGATGATGTTGCATCAAATCGAGGAGACGCCATAAAAAAATATGTAGAACAGCTGTCCTTGGGCTTCGTCACCATAAATTTCAAACCACACATTTCAAGGAAACTCCACAAAAGTAACCAGTTGGGCACAAGACTCAAACGTAAAGTTTTAAAAGGATTCAAGGCTGGGGGGGGGGGGGGGCGGAGGAATAATGATACTATCCATATAAAATCGAGTCAAAGAGTCAGCAATCAGTTAAAAAATCTAACATGACAATCAAGAGGTCAGCACTCGGTCAAAAGGTCTAACAGTGAACAAGTCATGACCAAGGAGCAGTTCGAACATCATGTGGCTCGGGCTAACCAGTCCGAATGACTAAGACTGAGACTATCTAGACCGAGCAAAGGAAAGCTCGAATAGGTTAGTCCGAACAAACACAAATAAAAGTTATCAAAGCACAGAATAGGAGTTGATGCTCACCTGCAAGCTCAGCACCGCCTTTACCGAGGATCAACAGTACCAGTCAACAATCAAGGTAAATTCATAGGAGGAAATCTCAAAACGATAGCCAAGCATCCGAGATTCTTGCAACTAGTTATAAAGACTCTTTAGCCCTCAGTCTATAAATATTAGAACCAGGTATTGATTAGGCATGCTTAGTCTACTAAAATTTCAATCAACATCTTCATTTTCAATCAAACTTCTAACTTTAGCATTAGAGTGGCTGACCAATAGGCCCCAACCTGATGCTAGCATTGTGACTGATCATAGGAGACGCATGGTAGCATCAGTAACCATCAACAACCATTAACAATTTCAACAAACTAGATTATCAAAGTCCAAGCACAACAATTTCAACAAATAAAATACTTCATTGCTACATTGTTAAATTTGGAGAGAGTGTTAGGTAAATTACATATCAATTCATTTTTAATCTAGGCTTATATAAGTAATTGAGTTGTTTTATGCATCAAAATGATTAGCCAAGTCAGTGTTACAATCCATTTAATTTGTTTCTTTTCCCTATGTGGGATGTGCAATCCCAACATACTCAACAATGATTAATAACTTCAAAAATTAGACCCAGAGTTCATACATAACAATTTCAACAAATAAAATTGCTTCATTGTCATTACTATACTGCTAGGTTGCATTAATGATTCATCATGTTCTCCCTGTGCCTTAGTTATGTCTTGGTGGATCTAAATAAACTGATAGGCATTGCCACATCTCAATGTTGCAATGCTTTCTCTAAGTCTTTCAATTCTAGCAATGGTAACTACTTCTGCTACCTTATAAGGCAAACTCTAATCTTTGGAGATATGGAGGGAGAGGTAGTGCATGTTGTTGGAGTGAATGGCAATGGTGGGGATGACTAGCGAGGGCCAATTAAAGTGAGGGATAAAGGAAAGAAAAAGATGAGGGAAAAAAATCTAAGGGTGAAGCGAAGAGTCCTTTGTGTAAAAACTGAGGGTGAGGGAGAGGATAAATATGAATCGATTACTTTATATGTAGGTAACTACACATGGAATGACAAACCAAACATGGAGTAACAACTAAGTTATAATGGGTCCCATAAAATTTAATTTTATCTATGTGTTAACGACATTTCTTTTTTCAAATTATAGCTAACTTTTTATACTTAATTATTCTTTCATAATTGGTTTGCCATTACATATCAAATGCTTACATAGAATCATGATTGTACCATATAATTTCTTGAGGGAGAGAGTCCTTTGTGTAAAAATTGCGGGCAAGGGAAGAAGGCCTTTGTTTGAAAGAAAAATGAGAGGCTAGTGAGGTTTATTGCAAATATATGAACAAGATTTCAAATAGAACAAATAAGAGAGGCCAGGTTTGCTAGAACATAATTAAAGGTAATGAAATTGTGAATTATTTTGTTAGTTATATAAGAAAATTTAATATAATAGAATGACAAGTATCATATAATTAATTAGATTTTAATTAATATAATAAATATTACATATAAAATTATATGTAATCATGATTACTTATTTTGATTTATTTCTTTCATTGTTACCACTACTACTTCACTATTGCCAATACCACTATTATTCTAACAACCTATTATTACCACCATTGTTATTACTATCACCATCCAACGACTACTACTATCATCACCACTTAGTCACTACTCAGCCACTTATCCCACCACCACCACCTAATATCTATTGTGGTTATCACCAATAGGCCATTACCATCACGGCTACTAACACTATCACTACTATTGTCACCACCCAACCATCGTTACCATTCAATTACCACCACCACCACCAACCGACCATTAGTCATCATAGTCATTGCAACTCTTTTGTAATTAACACTATAATGAAATTAAATATTAAAATTAAAAAAAATCATTACATTACAATATTACTTGCATTTTTTTATTTTGTAACTAAATATGAAAATAAAATGATGATTATATTGCATCATTCATTTCATTATTATATAATTAATTACATTACATCGTAATACTTTCTACCAAATGTAACATCTACCAAATGTAACATGGCTGATTAAACAAGTGATTTGTCCAGCAAAAGTAGAATTAAACATCACCAAATATCCCCACTTATTTTCCCTCCATGGTGTGATTTTCTACGACCTCTGGTTCTTGGAGAAGAATCGAAGAGTTATGTAGAAAAACATCCTGTATAGAACTGCCCAACCCAACATCACGAGCACCTTCTCCCACTTCTCTGATTCTTTGGTACTAATATTGAGTGATTTTAAGATGGAATTGCCACTTATAGGATCCCCATTTGGAGCATAGCCAAAAATATCTGTTGTCTGGTACTGGTTCATCAATAGCCCTTCATATGGATATGTCATAGTGGAAATCTTGTTCATCCACTTCCAATATATGGGAATATCATGGCTATTCAAGAAGTATCCACAGAACAAGAAAAAGAGAGCAGTGAAGGCAATTACAGCTGCATAACCCAGAATAAAATTTGGCACCACTGAGCTCACAAACACCACAAATGAGTTGGTGGAGAGAAGGGAAACATAGAGAACGAGCAAGAAATAGTAGAACGGTCCGCGCAGCTTTAAGGCTTTCCAAACAATAGCAGCATAAACACCAGATTGGAGTGCAAGAAAGGGAAGGTAAGTGATGAGGCCAGAAATGGTGTAAGAAGAGGCTCTATAGGCATTGTGGGAAGTTTCGCGGATGAAAATAAAACGTTCTTGGATAAAGGCAGGAACAGCATCATTGGAAGAGAAGAAGAAGAGACAAACAGTGAAAATGAAGAAACTAAGACGATTGGTGATTCCTTGAGAATTATCTTTAGGGTTCAAGAACATGGTTGCCATCATGAAGCCCATAGTGGTTAGGACCACGAGTCTTGAAAGGAAAAGCTCAGGGGTTCTTCTAATGTTCTTGAAGTTTCGGCGCATAAGAATCCAAGTCTCTGAGAAGAAGGAATTGGCAAATTTTGGAGCAAGATGATAGGGCATGCCGTTTGGAGCATCTTTTGGGGTCAGGTAGTCATTTTCATTCACTGTGTAGTCGCTGCTGTGAGGCGTTGGTGTGTTTGGCAGGACGTCGCTCGAGTATGTGTAGTAGCCAGGAGATGAACTGCACAAAACATCATGCATAGAAAGGACAGGAAACCAATCAGCCACAAGCATATGTTACAAATATTACTGAAAAACATTTGCAATATATATATATATATTTTTTTTTTCTTTTTTTTTTGTGGGATTCACGTATGTAAAATAGATGAGACTAATATAAATTAAATTTAAATAAATTTTCTTGAATAAAAAATAATATTAGTGTTAATATTTTTAATATAATTTTAAAAAAAAATTATTTTTGCAAAACATTAAAAGTATATAAAATTTTGAATGAAATTAACCTCCTCAATTCATTTGGAGGTTGGCATAAATCTAAAAAATCATGCATACCCTCTAAAACCTTGTTTCTCCCAAGCAAAATTTTATGGTTTCAAAACTTATAAAGCTATCATATGACCTTCAAATCCCATATATCCCATTCAAACAAGCTACTACGATAGTGTTCAGATAATTTTTTCCATAACCCTACACAGGGTTTATTATATATAGGAAAATTTTTATTTAGATTCAATCTATTATGAATTTATATATTTAATAAAAAGATCTTATTATATATTCTTATCTTAAGTTTATGATAAATAGATTTTAGGCAAAAAAAAAATCTTAATATGTACATATGGACTTCAAAGTTATATATGAAATTCAATTACTTTACCTCATTGGATTTTTCACTTTTCTATCATTCCTTTGATTAGAAGGTGTAAACCTGAGCGTTTGCATCACTCCAATACTGCTACCACTCCATGAAGGGCTCCGCAGACTATGGTTAAACTCATCAAACTCATTAGATTCTTGAGTACTTGTTTGTAAGGGCCCTTTCCCATCATTTCTCCTTCTACCAGATCCTTCCGACTGACGGCGGTTCCAACGGGGCGGTGTCGGTGTCGGAACAACAGTGGATACAGACAAGTCCTCATCGGACAGCTTAGGCGGTTTCACTCCAGTGCGTACAAATTGTGCAAGTGCCTCCACTCCATGCTCAGATTGATCATACTCTTGTATCACATCAATTATATACTCTATTGAGTTTTCGCCTTTGGGGACTTTTCTCCCCATCCGGCTAAGATGAAGGGTGACATCTTTTGGCGAGCCTTGATACATGAGTTGCCCACGAGCTAGAATTATGAGATGATCAAGGAGCAGTTGGATTCTTGATGAGGGTTGATGAATTGTAAGGATCACAGTGCTACCTGACCTTGCAATGTGGTGTACCTTTTCTATTACACTATGAGCACTGGTAGAGTCCAGACCTGAGGTAGGCTCATCCAGGAACAGCAAGGATGGTCCATGGATTATGTCTACACCAATTGACACTCTACGACGCTCCCCACCGGACACTCCTCGGGTACCTTCGTCGCCTATGTAGGTGTTCCTGGAAGACTGGCCATAAAAGCATGCAACAATAACATGAGAGACTACTACTGTAGTATTACTAGGTTAAAATTTATTGATAGAAGCGAGTTTGAATTACTTACAGATAAACCAAGCTGCTCAATCAGCTTCTCTACCCGCTGCTTCTTGTCAGCTGCGGAAATCGGCCCCAGACGAAAATCAGCAGCAAACATCAAAGTCTCATAAACAGTAAGCATAGGAAACAGCCTATCTTCCTGCATTATATAGGCCGAAGTCCTTTTAATCAAGCTTGGACTCATTTCCGTGCCAGCAAATGACACTCTACCCTTGAGGCTTCCACTTGCAATACGCCCAGCCAATCCATCCAAGAAGGTAGATTTTCCGGCACCACTAGGCCCCATGACGGCAGTGATGCACCCTTTGGGTGCATAACCAGTAATCCTGTGTAACAAATCTACTTCTTGGCTCAACCATTTCCCATCAACCTTCTTCTTCTTACTCACTGTATACGTAAGACTAGTGAACTCAAGTCCTCCGGTGAAATTCGCTGGCTTCCCTATGCCAATAACAGTTTCGAAACGGTGACCATTTGCTCGTGCCATTGATTTCTTTTCACGGAGAAATTCTAAAGCATAGAAAAAAAAGGTTGGAAGGATTATATTTTAAAAAAATATATATTTTCGTGGTTTCAGTATTGGGGTTCTTTCCCAAGTTGGCATTGAAGGGAGAGAAGGGAGTTAAAAAGGAAGGGAAGAGATTGAGAAAAGAACTTAATTATACAGCTAAGAGGCAGATTGAGGAGGTGGATTCAAAGTTTTGTATGAGGCTGTCTTCATTGAAGAATCCGGTTTCAGTTGTTTTGATCGAAAAGATGAAAATGTCATCTTGTTTTCTTCATCCTCTCTGCTTTTGACGTTACTATTTGCAATTTAGTGGCCATGCACTTCCTCCTCCTTCGTCCATACCCATTTCTTTGGATGATTCATGGCTGTTAATTTCCAAAATTCATGCAAATATTATTTGTCCCAAATGGAGGAGTAAGGGTGTTAATTTCTTTAATCAACTCCCATTTCTTAGTATGTTAATTCATTTGATCGGTCTAACACAAATATTTGGAAATCATATATATATACTATTAAATATATTTTTTATTTAATTTTAATTAAAATTAAAATTTAAGATTTTATAATTTTAAAAATAATTACAGTATTTTAAATTATTTAATTACAAATTTATGTCACTTTATATTAATTGAGATAAATTAAAAAGCCATCAAAACAAAAGGCATATTCCAACTACAATACAAAAACACAAGGTTAATAATATAATCATTCATTCAACGCAATTCGCCAAAACTGAATTTCCAAACTGCATCAATCTAAGAATTTTTAGAAAATAAGGGAATATTTTTGTTATGAGCATATTCACCTTGTCACAATTGCAGAGACGCCAATAATAATAATAATAATAATAATAATAATAATAATAATAATAATAATCAACTCTCATTTTACTCTAAACATGACTAATATATTTATTATTTTAATTTTATAATTCACCATAAAAGATGTGTTTACACATGGACAATAACCCTCGACAATGAATAATAAGAGTCAATCTCCCTTGAACTTTATATTCTTCTTTTATTCGGGGTGATAATTAAATAGTCTTTCATAAAATATTCATATTTACAGTGTTAGTCTATTTAATTATATTTTTAATAAAAATAAATTATTTAATTAGAATTAACACTAAAATAAAATTTATATTCTGCATGGAAAATAAATTTTCTTCTAATTGAAGAATATATTTTTTTATTTAAATTAAGAAATCTCCAAATTCTACTAAATTTTGAATCAAATAATAATAACAATTTATATACACTATCATAAATAAAATAAAATAAAGTTGTCAACCTCGACATATAGCTTTCAGAGTTTTGAGTTGTGATGAGCTGCAAGTCCATTAGTGCTAGCTTTTTCTTACAAGGTTGAGTGTAATCATCCAAAATTAATTTGGATTAAATTTAGATGAGAAAATAAAAGTTTTCTCTCTTCTACAACTTTTGGGTGCTACATCTTGTCTTCTTGCTCAACATCTTACATTCCTACCTTGTCTTATCTTCCTTTGGTGAAGACATTTTGCAAGATTGTTTTCATGTCGTCTCTCTTTTTCTCTCACCCTCTCTATCTCTCTGTTTTTTTTTTTTTTTCAACATAATAGGATTTCTCTCCCTTTTTGTTTTCTTTTTGTTATTGATTGATTTTCTGTTACCGTCCATACTCATAATATCAAAATCCAGTTTATCATGAATTTAAAATATAAAATATATTGTGGGATTCACTTATTAAATATATGAATTTCACATATTTGTATTTTAAGTCCATAATAAATCGGGTTTAAACAAAAATTTTCTATAATCTTATAATAATTTTTTTAGAATAAATTATTAAAAAAATTAATTGAATTTTCACACTATTTCTTTTAGGCCAATTAAAAAAAATAAAATATTTTCATTATTTTATAATTTTATCCTAAAGTTTTAATATTAGTTTTAGTATTCTAATGTTTGACATTGGGGCAATTATATTCAAAATTTTAAATCAACCCCTGAGAATGAAATTTTGCCCATGTGGCAATCCATGAGGAATTTATTTATAATTTATATTTTTTTTTTTTTATACATCATACAATTTAACCACCAATTTCTTTCAACTCATCAATTTCTTCATGCTGCCAGAAACAAGATTTTCTGCAACTCTGTCAAGAAACAAGGGTGATTTCTTGCTGACTCAATAACCCAGACTTAGCTCCGGAAAATATCTTCGAATCTTTGTTTTGGAACTAGAAAGCAATGGATCTTCAATTTTCACTGTCTGTTTTGGCTCCATGAATTTTGCTAGCACAATACTTCCTCTCTTTTCTACCTTCAGACTTCTCTTTGCCTTATGGAAACAAGCTTCAATGGATTCCCTTTTTTTGATGTGAACAGTTTCTGTTGTGCACCAAGAAACAAAAAAAAACAAAGCAAACATACAAAATACCAATATTTACGTGGTTCACCCTCTCAACATAGGGCTACATCCACGGGCATACCATCTTCCACTATCTTCAATAATAAATCATCATTACAAGCTCAAAGCTATAATACTCATAAACCCAATTACACCCAAGAGAACCCACACTGTATCAACTACTCAGTAAATATATTAATTAGTTCATCTCAGTCTCCTCTAGACATAACCCAATATATTTACTATTATAACTACTACACCATAAATGGTGTCTTCAACTATATGGACAAGAACCCTCTCACCAATGGACATGAATCCCTTCCTCTTGAATTTTATGTCCTTTCTCCACCTCAGGCCGAAGCCTCTCTTCACTGCAATGGGCAAAAGTCCCTCATCAATGGGCAGAGCCAAATCCGCAGCAATTGGCAAGACTTCTCTCTACAATAGAGGACAGCCTCACTCCATGAGCTGAAAGCCATTCTCTTCAATGGGCAAAAGCCAAATAACCTTTTACATCGTTCTCCTATTTATAGTATTAATTCCCTCAATCTTTATCTGATTAGGAGTCCTACTCATTTTAGGAATAACGCTAAAATAAGAGTTATACTCATTATAAGAAATATTCCTCCATCCTATTGAGGAATATTTCTCCTACTCAAATTAGGAAAAGATCTCTCCAAATCCCATTAGGATTTTGAGTCATAATTCTAACAATCTCCACCTTGACTCAAAATCCATCAACCATTGCATACCTCAAATTCTTGAGTGTCATCAAATCATCAAATCTCCATGCTTGAGCTTGAACCCTTCAAATCATCAATTCTTCAATCTTCATCTTGGGTGTAACTTGCTTTATTCTTCAAAAAATCTTCATGTCATCAACCATCTTGATTTTGCATCAAGAGCTCCACCTCAATTTCAACTCTCCACCACCACCATTATTGTATATGTGATTTTTTACATATCGCAACAGCTCCACCTTCAACCAAACTTATCAAGATCATCCCCATGCTCTGATACCAATTTGTTGTGCACTGCGGAAGCGTGTAAACTATTAATAAACAAAGCAAATATATAAAACATCAATATTTATGTGTTTACCCTCTCAACATAGGGCTACATCCACGGGCATGCCATCTTCCACTATCTTCAATAATAAATTATCATTACAAGTTCAAAGCTATACTACTAATAAACTCAATTACACCCAAGAGAACCCACACTGTATCAACTACTCATAGTAAATATATTAGTTAGTCTCCTCTAGACATAACCCAATATATTTACTATTACAACTACTACATGACAAATGTTGTTTTCAACTATATGGACAAGAGCTCTCTTACTAATGGACAAGAATCTTTTCCTCTTGAATTCTATATCCTTTCTCCACCTTAGGCCAAAGCCTCTCTTCACTGCAATAGGCAAAAGCCCTTCATCAATGGGCAGAGCTAAATCCGCAGTAATTGGCAATGGCTCTCTTTACAATTAGCGACAGCCTCACTCCATGAGCTGAAAGCCATTCTCTTTAATGGGCAAAAGCCACTCTCTTCAATGGGCAAAAGCCAAATAATATTTTTCATCGTTCTCCTATTTATAGTATTAATTCCCTCGATTCTTATCTGATTAGGAGTCCTACTTAATTTAAAAATAACACTAAAATATGAGTTCTACTCATTATAGAAAATATTTCTCCCACTCAAAGTCCATCTTATTGAGGAATATTTCTCCCACTCAAATTAGGAAAAGATCTCTCTCCAAATCTCATTAGGGTTTTGAGTCATAATTCTAACAGTTTCATTGTTTATTAAAGAGGAAGATAACAAAGAAAACAGTCAAGGCATGTACACTCATAAATGTTGCAAATTCAAGGGCGTAATAACAGAAAAAATAAATCAACCACGCTAGTTTTCTCCTCAATATGGCACTCTACTAATTTATACTGAAGTTCTTCTCCATTATATGTTTCCCAGTTTATAAGCTCAGTGCAAAGCAACCTTCTGGAGTGAAACATATTATAGCGAAGGATGTTGTCAACATGGGTATTGAAAATACGGAAGATTTGAAAGACACCAGGGATTTCTCAAAAACAGGGCTCAGATTCTCATTACTGTAAGTGGATTCAAGAGATTGACTCCACCAAGAAGATTCGATCCCGCTGAGTCCTCTGATTTGTCGAATGTCGTGTTGTTCCATACTTGGAACTCTGGTGCGTTAATTGCATTAGGATAGTGAAGCGTACTCATTATTCTTGGAAAATGGTGTTTCTTGACAATGAACAGGATTGTTTTTTTCTTTTTGTTCTTATACTGCATGTTGATCTTGATGGTTTTTTGTTAAAAGAGACCAGAAATCAAGAGAGGTAGGGGATGGAAACATAGAAAAAGAGAGGTAGGGGATGGAAACATAGAAAAAGAAAGAGGTGAGATTATCATGTGTACCCAGTGCATATGCATCATTTTTTACAATAACGTAAGAGTTACTTTTCATATTATAAGGAGAGCTCACTTTTCTAGAGAGAGAGAGTACCACTTTTGTGTGCATTAGAAATATTTAATAGAGATGTTTAATTTAGGGTTGGGTTAAATTATGATTAAGATGGTTGACCCATGGTTAAGTTATATGACGTGGAAATTAAAAAATTAAAAAATTATAAAAATATTTCACATGGAATGTTAGTGGACAAAATTGCATTTCTTGCGAGCTGATTTTATAATTTTAGTATAATTGCAATTAATATCAAATGTTATATATCAAAATAAAAATTGAAATTTTAAGATAAAATTACAAAATATGAAAAATTTTGATTTTTTTTCTAATTGACTTTTCTTTTAAAATGAAATTATTTTAAATTAAAAATAATTAAATTCTTTCATTTTAAATATAAAAAATAATAAAAAAATTAAATTAAATTAAATTTTTATAAAATTTAATTTTCAGAAAAAGAAAAAATAAAAATAGTTTGACTATCACTTCGTCAAAATTGATTTGTTTGAGTTCTCTTTTTCTCATAATAGCAATAAATTTTTCTATTTTAATTACATATAATATGTATAAACTATATCATTTCTCCATTTTTTTTATTATACTTAAAATTTTAAAATGTTAATGAATAAACATAATGTTTGAACGAATTCCACAAAAGAAAGGGAGTATTTTTTTTCTCTCTTTTCTAAAAAAAATCTTTTTTATTTTTAAAAAATCTTGTCACAAATGAAAATAATTTTAAATAATTGGAAAAAATAAATAATTAAATTTCACCTATCGTTTCTCAATTTTAATATGTATAATTAATCATCTTTAAGTTTGAGCTTATAACACTTCAACTTTAATTTAATTAATATTAATTTATGAAACATAATATAATCATTTTGAGAAATTTCTTGCCTACATCAGGGTGTATAAACACCCAACTAATAGAAAACTATCTACATATATTTTTAAGTGGGACCTATCATGATTTTAATCAAAATGATAATTGTTGATTAGTTACGTGTATACACTCGGGTGTAGATAAGAATTACCCATCCATTTGTATGTTAATTTGCTGATGTCGCCTCTCTACATTCTCATCAAATTAAAAATTTTAATTTCTCACCTCAAACTTATTTTCTATAATATTTTCTTTCACTTCATAATAATAATTAAATTTGTAATATATTTTTATAGCTTTTGTTATTTATCTTACATATAAAATATTATCTATAATTTAATAAGATTTATATATGTTTTATTGATACTTTAAAAATTTTTAAAGGTTTAAGGTGAAGTTTGATATGTTGACGAGAAAACAAAAAAAGAAAATTTAATTTTTTTTAGTGTTTGATTGAAGTACAGGCATTTTTAATAAATTTAAATTTAAATATTTGTAATTTTTAATAATATTTTATTTAATTTGTTTTATAGATTTTATAAATTTATTTTATTTAAACAATATAAATTAATATAATTTAATTATAATTAATGAAATTTTAAAATTAAATTTATTTATTCAATAAAGCTTAAATAATTATTGAATTTTTTTTTAAGGATTTAAATAGCATTTTTATTTAATTCAGAGACGAAGACTTAACTCATTAAGTTTTGTATTTTATTAGTTAGTATTTTAAAAAAATTAAAGACTTAAATTGTCCATTCAATTTGATAAAAATAAAGTATTTTTTGCTATATTTAGAAACCTCAAAAGGCTCATTTGCCTATTAATTATGATAAACTAGCGGAATCCATAGCACGGTAAATAAATAAATATTTATTATTAAATTATTTTTTTTCAAAATTTTCTCTTAGCTAATTTAGTTTTAAAAAAAATTCTCTCTTTTGTTCTAGTAAAATTTTCAAACTAATTTATGGTATAAACTCAACTCAACTAAACTCAACTAAGCCTTTATCCCAAAAATTTGGGGTCGGCTATATGGATTCGCTTTTTCCACTCTGAACGATTTTGGGTTAAATCCTCAGAAATGTGTAATGCTTCTAAGTCATGTTGTACTACTCTCCTCCAAGTCAATTTAGGTCTACCCCTTTTTTTCTTTCTATACTCTAACCTAATGTGCTATACTTGTCTAACTGGAGCCTCCGTATGTCCACGCTTCACATGACCAAACCACCTCAATCTTCCTTCTCACAACTTATCTTCAATTGGCACCACTCCTACCTTTTCTCTAATACTCTCATTACGGACTTTATCTGGTCTAGTATGGCCACTCATCCACCTTAACATTCTCATCTCTGCAACTCTTATCTTAGATGCATACGACTCTTTTAGTAAAATAAATTGACTAAAATCAAATTACTTTCTAATTCGATAATATTTTAAATCTAGACTATTTTAAAATTTAATTCATTGATCTAATTGATATTTTGAATTTATAGTTATAACTACTATTTAAATATTTTGCTTAATTAAAAGCTTTCATTTTGGATTTTTTAAGAGATTTTCGAAAAAGAAAGTCCAAAATAAATTTTTTAGTTAAGCAGGATATTTAAGTAGTAATTATAAACATAAATATTATTAAATTCAAAATATCAATTAGACCAACAAATCAAATTTCAAAAAACAGTCCAAATTTAAAATATTATTGAATTAGAAAATAATTCGATTCGATCCAGTTTTTTTTATTTGGTAGAACTAATAAAGTTCAAATTGTTATAAAAAGAATTAAATAAAATATTTTTAATTAATTATATCATTAATTAATTTGAAAATTTTACTAAAACAAAAAAGAAGATTTTTTAAACTAAATTATTTAAGAGAAAATTTGAATAAAAATTAATTTAATAATAAAAATGTATCATTATTAAAAATTATATATATATATATATATATATATATATATATATATATATATATATATATATATATATATATATATATATATATATATATATATATACCTATTACTATCACATAGGATTTCAAAGCTATTAAATTTATAGTAAGTTGTAATTTTTAATTGTTTTTCCTTATACAATCACATAGGATTTCAAAACTATCACATTTCTATCAAATGTTAATATTTAATTGAATTTATTAAATTTTTTTCTTGTATTTCTTAAACAATTGTAATATATATTTATTATAGAATTTAATATTCTAAATACAATTTTTAATTAATTTGATCTTTCAAATTTAAATAATGAAAAAACATTAATTACTAAATATAATTATCATCTATTATTATATTCCCTAATTTTTAATTTGAAAACATCAATGACAATAAAATTAAGGCTTATGTTTATTTTAAAGAAAAATCAAAATCTTTTCATTGAAATATTTTTAAACACATTATTATTATTATTATTAAAAAATAATTTATTGTCATTAAAAAAAATTATGACTAACGTTTTAGAGTTTTAATATTTTAAATAGTAATGTTAAAATTCTCTAAATCCACCGGAAAAAAAAAAGAATAACTTTTTTTAATTAACAATGGTTTAATAACCTAATTAATTCTGATTTAAATTTTTTCTATCTCTACTTATAAATAGTTAATACCTTCCCATTTGACATACCAAACATTTTTCTTCTCAAGAAATATTCTCTTCTGATCTAATTACTCTTAAATCTTCTTTTAATTTGCTCTATTATTTTTATTGATTCTTTCAATAGTTATTAATTATTTATATATTTCTATTCATTCTTGTCTATCTATTTATATATATTCATTCTTATCTATCTATTTATATATCTAAAGTAGGCAGAGTTTTTATTGATGATGCCATGTGCACAAAATTTCTTCAATGTTCTGTGATATTTACTAGATCACGCTTCTATCTATCTCTATGAATAGCTTGATCTCTCTCGAAAACTATTAAGGAATGCAGGGAAGAATCTCATTATACCTAGGCATCCAAAGAAAAATAGAACCTCGTACTTCCAAATGATTGGAGCAAGGGCTGGGAGTCTTTCGTTGTGCCCCACCCCAAAGCTCGAGGTTTAGAGTTTTCCCTCCTTTGCATCCTCTCTCTCTTTCCCTTCACTCATCTTTCTCTTAGGGCACTCCATCAATCCCTTGCCTTGGTCTATGAACTCTTTGCTCAACACACTCTAGTGATAGCCCTATAAATTCGAATGGTACTGAATTTCATACCGGTGAAAATAGGAGCGCTCTTGCACTATATCGTTCTTCTAGTTCTTTCTATTTGACCCTATGAAGTGATCTCGTACTAAAGAAAAAGAAAGCAGGCATATAAAAATATTTTAAAAGATTCTTTTCGGACATGAAGTCATTAATTTCTACCACTTACAAGTTGAAACTGGCGATAGCTTTCTTATGAGATCATGGTAGGACATTGATCCAATAGAGTCTGAAAAATCATACCTATGACTGACGGGCAAAAACATTCAACTGAGCTGGAATGAATTCAATTCCAGCAAATAAAATTTAAGAAGGGGGTTGAACAAATGGATTGGAGACAACCCTTCCTCGACTTCGGAAATTTTGGCAACTTGAGAGCATAGTCCTTACTTGACTCCTTTTTAGGATTCTGCTGCTAAAATCTCTATCCCCTTTACTCTCTTATCCTTTAGTCACTCTCCGCATGAACAAGGAAAGGCAAAAGGCAAGGGCTATTTCAATTCTTCTTTATCTTTATATAAAGCATTCTCAGTCGCAGGACTAAAATAGAGGCTTTCCTTTCGACTTGACTAGTTACCTAAAATGGGAAGTGGAATCCAAAAAATAAAAAAATAAAAAAAGACGGAAGATAGAAGTTGGTATGAAAGTGGTTCTTCCTAACTCCTTTTAATTTCAGGAAAAATAGGTGATGTTATCATTAAAGCAGTACTGAGCTACAAGGAATGGATCAGAGGTGATAACAACACGGAAAGCAACTCCTTTTACCTAGATTCAAGTTATCCCAGGAAAAGTTTTAAGTTTTAGGATCAAGAGCGCATCGTCTACTTTTGAATATAATAAAAGGTTACCTTCAGAAATAGCTGCATTCATTCTGATATCCCCTAAATTTGTACACATGGTGTTAGCAAGAAAAACTCTGCCTACTTCAGTTATATAAATAGATAGACAAAAATCAACATAAATATAAAAATAAAATTTATAAATTGAGATTAATAACTCTTAAAAGAACTAATAAAAATAATAGAACAAATCAAAAGAAGATTTAAGAGTAATTAGATCAGGAAAAAATACCTGGTGAGAAGAAAAAAAGTTTGTTGTGTCAAATGGCAGAATGTATTAAATATTTATAGGCGGAGATAGAGAAAATTCATATCAGAATTAATTAGACCATTAAACTATTATTAATTAAAAAAGACGTTATTCATTAATTGAGAAAATTTTAACGTTACTATTTAAAATATTAAAACTCTAAAACATTAGCCATAAATTTTTTTTTAATGACCATAAATTATTTTTTATTTATAATAATAATAATAATAATATTATTATTATTATTATTATGTTTAAAATATTCTACTAAACGATTTTAATTTTCCTTTAAAATAAACATGAGTCTTAATTTTATTTCTATTAACGTTTTCAAATTAAAAATTAGGAAACATAATAATGGATAATAATTATATTTAGTAATTAATATTTTTTTTATTATTTAAATTTGAAAGATCAAATTAATTAAGAATTATATTTAAAAATTAAATTCTATAACAATTACATATTATAGCTATTTAAGAAATATAAAAAAAAATTAATTAAAAATTACTACTTGATATAAATATAATAGTTTTAGAATTTAATGTAATAGAACGGGAGAAAACCTATCCACTTTATTTATTTATATATATCTATATATATACACGAATTATAATACTCTTAATTTTTTATTATATAATATTAATAATATAAATTAAAAATATAAATGAACCACATTCCCATTCAAACACAAGTTTATTATAAAACATATAACAAATAATTTATTTCAATTGGAATGAGACTATGGATTAAAAATTTTTTATTATTTATATTTTTATTATAATTAAAGATGAAATTATTTTATTTTTAAATTAATCATTATAAAATAATTAATTAAATTATAAAACATTAATTCTAGATCTCACAAAATAAAAAATAATAATAATAACAATATTATTATTATTATTATTATTATTATTATTATTATTATTATTAAAAAAGATGAAAATATATACCCGATCAATATTATTTGTTTAAAATTTTAAATAAAAATTTAATTTTAAAATTTTTATTGTAATTTTATTTTATTCATAATTATCATTAAATGAATTAATAAAATATAATATAATAAAATAATGAAATAATCATACAAAACAATTCTAATTAATTATTTACATAACAATATTTTTTTATTTTCAAAAATATTTTTATTTATAAAAAATTTAAAAGTAAGTTTTTGAAATGATTAATGAAATATTAATACTTCATTTCAATTATGACAAATTTAAGTCTACTAGATAAAATTAATAGTAATTTTACAATATTAAATAAAATTATATCATTAAAATTTTTAGATAAAATTAAAAATATCTAAACATAAAATTTATGATAACTCATAGCATATAGAAATTTTACTTTATTTTTTAAAAAAAATGTAATAATTATGTAGTTTTTACCTCCATACATTGGATTGTCTTTCTTTTTACTTTTATCATAATATTTCTGTGGTTCACCTATTAAAAAAAAAAATAGAATGTATTACATATACCATAAAAGTTGTATGCATAGTAATATGGGTAATATTTACCTATAATAATAATAATAATAATAATAATAATAATAATAATAATAATAATAATAATAATAATAATAATAATAATAATAATTAATGAATTTAAAATTTTAAAGATTTTATTTTTAACATTGATTATATGAATTAGTTTAAAATTGTATAATAATATTTATATATTTATAAAAAAATATAAATGTTTAATTATAAAATTTTTATAATAAATCTAATCTTCTCTCTAATTTATTTAGAAAACAATAAATTTATTTTTATTATTTACAAATAATTTTATTTTTTTAATTTTTTATTAAATTTTATTTATTTATATGATCTTATCATTTTTACAAAATAGTTTCATGTTTTTATTCACATAAAAAATTTCAAATATAAATTTAATAATAACTTTTAACGTTAATACTATATTTTGGAGATGTATAATTTTTTTTGAAATTATGAGATAAGAATTATTATGCATTTTTTTTAAAAGAAAAGATATATTTAATAAAGTGCATTATGAACATACTAGGGCTAATTTAAAAAAAAAAAATTATATCATATCATAAAGGATAATCACCAGAAAACATGTGAGCCCTAAAAAAGAAGAAAAAATGTATCACACAAATTAAAAAATTTATATATTTTAATTATTTTAAGTATTATTATTAATATAGTTATTTTACTGCTTAACATAATTATTTTTTAGTGAAATATATATATATATATATATATATATTATGGAGATGTAATACTAAATTGCACAAACAAGTACACCAATGCCAATGCACAACGAAGCTGGTGAGGTCTCCCGTCAACGAAAGATTTATACGACGTCGTTAGGCTTGAGGCCTCATCCTTCAAGGCTTCAACAAGGCGTAAATTCTTATCAGCGATTAACCATTTTGTTCCCATTTCCTCTCTGCTCTTCCGAGTCTGCTCCAAAGCGAAGTTAGAAGCAAACCATGAGCAATCGCAGCTTCTTGGGATTGGAGCTATTAACCTCTACAACCCAATTCTCAGTCTTCACCACCACCGCTGCCGCTGCTGCTTTCTGCTCTTTTAATGAAAAAGTTTCACCAACAACCCTCAAATTTCCCTCTATATCGTCTCCCTCTCTTTTCCCGCCCACCAAACACAGAACAAGAGCAAAAAGTCACAGCTTTAACATCAGTAAGTGCCAAACTTTCTTGTTCCTACAAGTGTTTTCTTTGCTTTTAAAGCCTGAATGCTTTATGGGTTTCATTTCTTTTTAAGGTTCTAAAGCAAGTGGTGTTGTAAATGTTGAAGTGGAAAAACAAGTTGAGGTGGAAGTTGCAGAAGGGTACACTATGACCCAATTTTGCGATAAGATAATTGATGTGTTTTTGAATGAGAAGCCTAGAGTTAGAGAATGGAGAAAGTATTTGGTGTTTAGGGAAGAGTGGAACAAGTACAGAGAAAGATTCTACAATAGGTGCCAAACGCGGGCTGATATGGAGAGTGATCCAACTTTGAAGCAGAAATTTACTTCACTTGCGGCTAAAGTGAAGAGGGTATGTTACCCATGTCTTATTTTCTTTCTCTCCATAGTTCCCCTGAGAATTTCTGTTATTGTTAGCTTTGAATTTGCAGTTATTGCTTCGTTTGTTTGGTTCCAAAGAAATGACAGTCGCAAACTAAAAACCAATTGGTAGAGTGGGATTTTGATTTTGTTTTGGACGCTAGTTTTCTTCCCTTTTTCTAACGGCCAAACAGAGGGTTGATTGGCTATAGATACTCTTTTGGGTTTAGAGCTTCATTTAATTCTGTGTACTCAGGAATAAGCATTGCAGATTGATGAAGAAATGGAAAAAAACTCTCAACTTCTGAAGGAAATTCAAGACAACCCAACTGATCTAAATGCAATTGTCACAAAGCGGCGCAAGGACTTCACAGGGGAGTTCTTCCGTTACCTAACCCTTCTTTCAGAAACTTATGATGCTTTGGAGGACCGTGATGGTACATTACTGGATCTAAATTGCTTGGTTTGTTTTAGATTATTTGGAATCAGGATGATGATTGTAAAATAATATATTCTGTTAACTATTGGCAACTCGCCCTTTGTTTCAAAGAATTGTCTGCTTTTATATTAATACATCTGCATAATAGCTATGACTATGAGTCATATGATAAAAATTTTCCTACTACACTAATCTTGTTATTGCCCTTAATGACAAATTTTCTGAAAATGATTACCTATAAAGGTTTAGGTCACTCATCTGATGTGAATATCTATTTATTTGAACAGCAATAGCCAGGCTAGCGACTAGATGCTTGTCTGCTGTTAGTGCATTTGACAGGACACTGGAGAATGTGGAGACATTAGATGCTGCCCAGGCCAAATTTGATGAAATTCTTAACTCTCCTTCAGTGGATGTTGCATGCGAAAAAATCAAAAGCCTAGCCAAGACAAAAGAACTTGACTCTTCATTGATTCTATTTATAAACAGTGCTTGGGCAGCAGCAAAAGATTCCACCCATATGAAAAATGAGGTATAAATGTGAACCTTGTGTCCATTATCTCTCTTTTGGTGCTTCTTCTTGTTTTTAAAGGTAATCAGTGTATACTATCACAAATTGCATGGGCAAGGTGGTCGAGAGGCCTAACTGATGAAGTCTTATTTGGCTGCTTACTATATCCAAAACATATTTTTCCTTCTGTTTCGTTGGAGATTTTAACTATGATGCATTGGTTCTTGTACAATTGTTGACGCTTAAAAATGTCAGACTAAAAGAGTGCTGAATTCCATAGCTTGTACAAATCAGTGTTAAAGATTCCTGGCATTTGAAAAGCATATAGTTATATACTGAAACAATATTAAGTTCATTCTATGTCTGAGCTTTCAAAATTCAAAAAATGAATATAAACTTAAAAACATGTTGGAGATAAATATTAATGACCTGAATTGTCTGAGTATTTGTTAAATCTTTATTTGATGCAATTCCGTCCTCACTCCATCATTAGAGCATTCTAAATCTCTGGAGCTGTCAAGCGTTAGTGTCTAGTGTGTTTTCTTCATTAATATTTTACTTACTGAAAAGGTACTGACATGGATACTTCACTCAAAATTCTAGTTACTCTACAGTTCAAAATGGCTACATATACCAAATGTGCCCTAAAAAGACCTCCATTTAAAAAAAAAAAAAGACTTTTTCAGCATTGTTTTGTTGTGTTTGACATGAGTTCATCTTGTTCAAACAATTGATCTTGGACTTCCAATTTCAGGTTAAGGAGATCATGTATCGCATCTACAAAGCCACAAAGAGCAGCCTTAGAAGCATGGCCCCTAAAGAAATAAAGCTACTTAAGCATTTGCTGAACATTGCAGATCCTGAGGAGCGATTTTCAGCATTAGCAACAGCATTCTGTCCAGGTGATGAACGTGAAGCCAAGGACCCTTATGCTTTATACACGTAAGTGAGCATCTTAATTCCTCAGTAATTGCTGAGATTTGGGTGTCCTCTTAGCTGCATGACACATTTTGTTATGCTACCTTTTTGTGTTTGGGCAGTACTCCAAAAGAACTGCACAAGTGGATTAAGATCATGCTTGATGCATACCATCTCAATAAGGAGGAGACTGACGTCAGGGAAGCTAAGCAGATGACTCAACCTGTTGTCATACAAAGGTTGTTCATCCTAAAAGAAACTATTGAAGAGGAATACTTAGATAAAACCACTTTTCAAACAGAGACAGAAGAGGATGCTAAATCAGAAGACTTGTGATGTTCTGTTCAGTTTTTGTTGATATCTCTATTGCCTTTCACTTTTCTGGTAGATAGTAGTTTGTAAGATGATGCCTCAATTCTGAATTGTCAATCAAGCCAACAACCAAACGCTTTTTTCACATCATATTCTTGAAGAGCAAGGGAAACTTAGAAGAAATTTTCCATGATAGTTTCTGTTGGAGGTCTAATATTTCTCATGTAGGAAATCACCTGACATTTTTAGGTTTTTTTTCCTTCTTTCCTCTTGGAGGAGGGTTGATGCAGCCAAGGAAAAATTCATAGTAGAAGCTTAGGATTATGGTTCAATTTTACCGTTGAGTTTATAGGGAAATTATAAATTACTTTCTAGTTTTAGAGTTTTATTTACGTGTCTCTTTATAGTGTTATTAAATAATATGGAGTTTAAGAAAGCAAACATTTGGTCTTGTATTCATCTTTGAGGGATTAATTTTTTCTTTTAATATTTATAAACATTATGCTTACAAATTAATTTGATATAATTTTAATAGAAAATATATTTATAAATTATTTTTTTATTAAATATAATATTTTAATTAAATACATAATTTAATTAAACACGTAATTACCTAATCGTAGTGACAAATCATGAAAAAAATGTAAAAGCCGTTGTTTAATTCCATCATCATTTTCCTACTACAAGTTAATCCTTCCCTCTTGAAGAACTGTGAAGCCAAGTATAATTACCATGAGAAGTAGAAGTCAATATGTTTGGCATCAATAATAGCTTTCATTGTGAATGAGAAAACCAAGTAGCTTTAATTTGCTGTAGGAGATCATGGCGATGAAAACTAAACTCTTAATCTTATTAGCAGATCTTTTACTGCAACAGATCATAGAAGAAATATTCCAACATTGGTCGTTCTTGTTCGTACTGAACAACACGATGATGGCTGGTACTACACACATTTTTTTGTACTAACTGACCTCAATGGTACTGCACATCTTTGTTTCGTACAAGTAATTGCCATTTGCAAATAGTAGGTTTAAAGTCAATTTCAAGGAAATTTAATTTAATTTATTTTTAATTTTTTATTTAAATTAATTTTAAAATTTTAATTTAAGTTCAATAGAGCATAAATTAAAGCTCAATCAAAAGAAATTTAAATCATAAATTTTAATTTTTAAACTAAATTAAATTAAAATTAAAATTTCAAGATTATTTAAAAAATGAATTAAATTAAATTTTAGAGTGAAATTAAACATTTTGCTGCCATATCATTTTTTAATCAGTAAAAAGTTTAATTTAGTTCTGTATTTATTAATAAAGTTTAATTTAATTTATTTTTAATTTTTTATTTAAATTAATTTAAAATTTTCAATTTAAACTCAATTTAGTTTAAAAATTAAATTTTATGAGCTAAATTTTTTAATTTAAATAAAAAAAATTATGAAGTTTAATTTTCTTAAATTTAGAATTAAATTTCTCATTTTTTAATTTAAGTACAGAAATAGAGAAATTGAAATTTTTGGACAAAATTAAATCTAGGTTATTATTTTGTAACACCCCTGATTTTTTATATATTATTATTGGGCTTCGTGTAGGTATCCTCAATTCGCGGAAATTCGACAGTTGTCCGGATCTGTGAATTTCCGGCCAGACAAACCAGCTACCGGAAAAGTGTCCGAATTGGATCGAGGTTTTGGCTACCCCACCATTGTCAGGCATCCCGAGCGCGTTCCCGAAGTCGGAATCGGCAAAGGTAAACCCGAACCTTACTTTTTCGTAATTTTCTAGTGCTTAAATAGGATTAAAATCCATAAAATATTTGTGGTAGCTTAGAAAATTATGATTCTTTTTGCAATAACTTAGTAATATTTCTAAGGACCGCGGGGCAGAGTTTTATAATTTTTAGAGCTTATTTGAGTAGTTTTTGCAAAAATGATTGATTTGATGGGCCTAGGAGGGGCTGTGTGATGTGATTGAGTTGTGGATATATGGATTGTGGATATAGAAGTGTGTTTTGAGCCCTTTTGCAGGTTGGGTAGGTCCTAGGTATAAGGGAGACTCTGCTGGATTTTCAGCACGACTTAGGACGTATTGGGTCTTTTCTTGATTTGTATTGAGTCATTTGTATTAAATAATTGTAATATAATTTTTAGGTGAGCGGAATGACCTTCTTCTTCCGCCACCGCCACAGTGATTGCAAGTCAGTCTGTGAGTAAAATATTAATTTTAATTGTAATTTCGATATTATTATATGTCAGCATGCACATGCATCACTTATATGCATATAATTATGTAGTTAAACTCTAGGCACGATTTATGTTGCATTGATAACTGTTAAAGTGCCATGAATGTTGTTGCGGTAATTTGGAGCAGTGTGCGTGCGTTGGCGTGCGTGTGATGTGGTGTGGACTATGGATAGGACGGGTAGTCACGGCTTGAGTTCTTCGCTGGGACCAGATCCTTCGAGGGGTACTCACGGATTGAGATCTTCGCTGGGACACTCGATTTGGTTATTAAGTGGAAGTCCGAATGAGTTCTTCACGCACCAAAGTTGGATTTAAGAGAGTTGTATAGGGGATCAGCTCCCATATATTATGATTGATGTTACAGGGTGCGTGAGTGCTCCAAATTTACCTTTTTGATGTTATGATGTGAAAATGTTGTTGATGTTGCATTTCACTCTACAGGGTGCATTAGTTTTAGATAGTTATAGAGATTATGGTTAAAATTGATATTTTACTCTCTGAGTCGAACGCTCACTCCTGTTCAAAAATTTTTACAGGCCACAGGAGGATATTTTATTCTGGGTTAACCTGCTTTTCTACTTCGCAGGTTGTTTATCAATATTTGTGTAATTTTATTTACTCCTAGAATTTTCGCATGTGTTAGAAGTATTTATTAATTATGGTCTGTAATATTATTATCATGTTGGACCTGTAAACGTATAATGATATGCATGTTTGATGGATTGGATTAGGGAGCTGAGCTCCCATTTATTATTATGAGGATATGAGTATGTGGAGGGTGAGCTGAACTCCCCAATTGAGTATTTATTGTGTTTACAGGTCGGGTGAGTCGAAAACTCCCCGTTGGAAAGTCCATTTTATGGCCGGACTCTGTCCGTTTGTTTTCTTGATACTGGGCCCAAATGGGCCTTAGAGTTGGGTTAATGAACAGTTAGGCTTACTACGGGCCTGGGGGGCTTTAGGCCTGTGTCCTAGTCTGGTCCCACCATAGGTTGGGTCGTGACAGATGTGGTATCAGAGCTTAGGCTCCAGATTCATAGGGAAAAATTATCTAAGTGTTGGGAAGAGTCTACTAGGAGTCACATGCAGAGTATAAGATTCTGTTTCGTCTTTTCCTGTAATTCTTTGTTTCTAGATTCTACGTTATACCTCGGGAAATATAAGATTACCTCAGTTAGTGTCTTGATTTTTGTGGAGTACACAGAAATGTGAAATAGAGTTAGTAGACATGTGAGGTCTATCATGAGGATACGTACTCCAAGAAATGTTATATTTTTGTCAGTATGGGTTTAAAAGGTGTGCCCATTTCGTAAGGCACGAGTACATAAAAGTGAGTCTTAAAAGAAATGCTTGCCTAGATAAGGATGAGGATACCACTCTGGCGGTCATCGTAGATGACCCAGTCATAATAAGTTTGTGATAATAGAAGATTCGGAGAGATAAGAAATTAGGAGACCTAGTCTGTCAGACGTATCGTAGTAACTATACAATGTTCTCGATATGCGTGCATCGCAGATTATAGTACCGACATGAGATTATTGTGTAGAGTCGTACTTCCTGTAGTGCTTATGATGAGGATGTTTGCGAGTCTCTGCTTTGGTACAAGAATACCATAACAGAGTTCTATATCTGCAGAGGAGTTGGGAACTCCTAGTTAGGGTCTAGAGTTAGAATATTGAGAGGTCACAATGGGTGATAACTAGAGTCGGTGACTCGATTACCTAGCATGAGCTAGAGTTACAATAAGAATTGCCATCGGACTGCAGGTTTGGATTAGTTGCAAAGTAAAGGTGACACCTATAGAGTGAGATTATCTAGTATTCAAGTATGGAATTTTGGATGGTTTTTGCAAAGATGACAAACATTTGGTTAGAACTTAGTGAGAATAGTATACCTGGTGTGTATCAGTATGAAATAAAGTACAACCCTACTACCTAGGGAAAGTCGGAACTATGAATTGATGATTCACAGAGCTATAATATGATAGGAGAGTCATTAATTTGACATGGTTTTGGGCAAGGTGGTAAATGTAATATCTTTGTTGCAGCAAGTTAGGGTATAGTCCTATCTTTTCAGAAGGGATCGAAAGTTATTACTAATAATGGTGACCAACTAAATATTGCAACAGATGGGACTGTAGAGTGTGGTAGAGAGAAGTTGGCTCAGGTATCCTGCGGAGGATGCAAGTTCTATTATAGGAATCATATATAATCAGATCATGATGGATGTAAATCCTTTGAATTGGATGACGGGTTTGGGTGCCCGGAACCTTAAGTTTTGGCTAATTGAGTAAACATGGATAATAATAATAATAACAAATAAATAAAATTACTACGTAATCGGTTCTCGAGGTGGTAAGGGTATTATGTAAGCTAAAGGATAAGAATAGAGATCATACAATAAAAGTATGATCAGTAATTTCTTTGAGTTCCTTTCTAATTTCAAATTATTCAAAACAATAGTATAATCTAATTATAATAGTGTTAAGAGTAATAAATTAGCGAAGATAAATCACAGAAGGCCAATGGATAAAGAAAGTGCAGAATGAAAGTTTGGACAATTGATTGCAGATGCAATATAATCTAAATGCTAGTGGAAGTACTAGCTAGAGTGGTCAAAGGACCAAATTTGAGTAGCACAGACATATGATAACGCGATAGAGACTCTGAAAGATATAGTTAGCAAGTACAGCTATTATGTTAGGAAGAAGAATGGAACCAGGGATAGAATAGTCAAGTTCTATTTTGGGTAAGACAAAGGAAATAAATGAAAGGACAACCTAAAGAACGCATAATAAAAGGAACAAAGTTAAGATATAGGATAGGCTAAGTGTTATTCTTGGCAAGGAGAATGACAAGGATGGAAAACCCAAAATGGGACCACATTAGTGAGAAAAGTGATGGAGGTATGGAATACAATAATAATGAGTAAATGTTAGATGGTGTGCGATGATATTGCGGACTACCTAAATAGGTAGAGAAAGAGAAGTTAGTAAGCAGTAAGTTGAATAAAAGTCAGTCTAAGGGATCAAATAGGTATGATGAGAGGAAAAGAATGATAGATAATGACACATAGGTTTTAGGTTAGACTTTTGAGATAGTGAGAAGGTAGTTAGAGGTTCGTTATGAATGTCAGGCAAACATTTTTAGTGTGATCAACAGAATCACTTTGCAGTGACGCAATAACGACAGAGCAACAGTAGGGGTAGAATAAAAAGTGACAAGTATGGATGGTAATAAATCACTAGAAAGTTTAAGGATCAAATTAATGACCATAGATAAGGGTGGAATTAGTGTTTGAAGAATCTATTAGCGAGAGAAATCTTTCAGGATTCAACAAAGGTTAAGGGCACAATATAAACGATGATAGATATGAATCATAGGTCGAGTATAAGTAAAGTTAATAAATTATAAAATATTATGTCAGGAAGGACGATGGTATAGTAAAGGGTTCATGCAGATGATACCTTATAGGTAGAGCACAATTGTGCTAGGAGATGATGAAATTTGAAGAGAAAAACTAAGAAACATAGGTTAAACATTATTATATGGACAATCGGGCGTAGTTGAATATAGAGGATATTTTTCTTTCTTTTCAAGTTTAGCTTGTGTTTTTTATTCCAGAGCGTTATATAAGGAGCAGAGACTGAGGCAAGGAGACCTAGTTATTTGAGATTTTGATAGGTACCGATTCATATACAATTTCCTGATATGAGAATGACAGTAAGTGCATACCTAGTGTTAAGTATGAAAGGACGATCAGAGTAATGACAGGAGTTAAATTGAGTTAGCTACTAAGGCTTGCGACTGTTTTAAACTATGAGCTAGATGAAGTACTATTTATGGATGAGTTTCAATTGATGAAATTGTTGCTGATGGGTAATTTGAGGTTGAAGTTTAGAAAGCTATGGGCAGTATATATGATTATATTAAGGAGAATGAACACGTGAAGTATCTTGTTTGGAATTAAGGCATGACACATATTTCCTACAGCCGTGTTAGTTCAGATGGAACTTATAGTTTATGGGGTTCATATTCATCCAGGATAAGCAATTTCCTACTAAGGCTGGTAGGGAATGATAATGTTCTGATAGTTAAGTTGGAAAAAAGGGGGTACAAAAAAAAAATTCTCTATGGGTAATTATAAGTGTTACATAAGGTGAAGAATGTGCTGGTAGGAGTAAATCATAGGGTTAGAATTCTCGAAGTAATGAAACTAGTAATCAAGATAAGACTAAGAAATAAAAAGAAAGTTAAAGTTGATGATGGGATAGACATCTTTGAAGGAAAAGGTGTAAGGATGAGATAGGACTAAAATTAAGGAATAAGTACAAAGAGTTGAAAAGATACCAACAATACCAAAAATAGGAAAAGGAAGTGGATAAGATCCAAAGGACAGGAAGAGAGCTCGATAGAGTCGGTTATAATGATGAGGATAAGGAGTGTCTAACCACGCCTGTGTTAACACTACCTATGAGCGGTGAAGGATACACTGCATCGTGACGCCTTGAGTTGGCCTAGGTGTGTTTTGATGGGGAATGAAAAGTAGTGGCTTATGCTTCAAGGCACCAAGAGGCATGAGCGAACTATCCCACCCATGATTTGGAAATGGCGTGTAGTCTTTGCACTAAAAACTGGAGACACTACTGTATGGTGAAGTGTGCGAGATATACACCGACTATAAGAGTTTGAAGTACATCTTCCAACAGAGGGATTTAAACTTGAGACAGAGGAGATGGATGGAGCTCGGAAGACTATGATTGCACCATCCAGGTACCACCACAGGAAGGCCAATGTAGTAGTAGATGCTTTAAGCATAAATCTTACAGCGATTTGGCGCACATTTCAAAGAGAAGAGACCGTTGATTCAGAAAGTACATGAGTTGATAGATCAAGGTTTAATCCTAGATCTTTCAGATGAGGGGGTCTTGTTGGCTCATTTTTTAGTGAGGCCAGACTTGCGAGATAGAGTTAGAGTTTCCCAACACAGAGACCAACAATTAATGAAGATCATAGAAAGAGTACAGCTGGGTGAAGGTGGTGAGTTTGGATTTGCCAATGATGGCACCCTAGTGCAAGGTTCTAGGATATGTGTGCCCAATGTGGACAACCTCAGGAATGAAATCATGCGAGAGGCACACTATACACTGTACAGTGTCCACCCAGGTTCCACCAAGATGTACCATGATGTGAGAGATAGCTATTGGTGGAATGGCATGAAGAGAGGCATAGCAGACTTTGTGTCCATGTGCTTGACTTGTCAGAAGGTGAAGTTTGAACACCAGAGACCGTCAGGGAAGTTGCAAGAGCTCCCTATCCCAGAATGGAAGTGGGAAATGATCACTATGGATTTTGTGACTGGGTTGCCTCGTACCACACGAGGATATGATTCGATATGGGTAATTGTAGACCGCTTGACCAAATCAGCTCACTTCTTACCTGTAAAGACTACATACTCTGTGGCATAGTATGCCCGGCTCTACATTCGAGAAATAGTCAGATTGCATGGAGTTCCGGCTTCCATAATATCTGACAGAGGGCCCCAGTTCACTTTTCGGTTTTGGAGAAAGTTGCAGGAGGCACTTGGCACACAGTTGAACTTTAGTACGGCTTTCCACCCTCAGACAGACGGACAATCCGAAAGGACAATCCAAACACTGGAAGACATGCTTCGCATGAGTGTTTTGGATTTTGGAGGTCAATGGGATGATCAGCTAGCTTTGGTGGAGTTTGCCTACAACAACGATTATCACTCCAAAGATAGGAATGGCACCCTATGAGGCACTATATGGAAGAAAGTGTAGGTCTCTCTATGTTGGACAGAAATGGGGAAGCGAAGGTGCATGATGTAAACCTAGTGCAAGACACTTGAGAGATAGTTCCTTTAATCAGGAATGAGCAAAACAATTTCAAGAGGCGTAAGAGTTATGCACCAGACGGAGGATGTGGAGTTTGCATTGGGCGACTATGTATTTCTGAAGGTTTCTCCAATGAAGGGAGTCATGAGATTTGGAAAGAAGGGCAAGTTGGCACCTCGGTATATTGGACCTTTTGAGGTTACTGATAGAGTTGGAGCAGTTGCCTACCGGTTGGAGCTACCACCCAACCTCTCTCATGTTCATCCCGTGTTTCACATCTCCATGCTCAGGAAATACATTCCCGATCCTTCTCATGTACTGCAGTCGGATGTGATAGAGCTAAAAGAGAACTTGACATTTGAGGAGCAGCCTGTAGCCATAGTGGACTACCAAGTGAGATAGCTGAGATCAAAACAGATCCCTATGGTTAAGGTTTTGTGGAGGAGTCAGTCAGTGGATGAGTGCACCTGGGAGTTAGAACGGGACATGCGTAGCAAGTACCCTTATCTGTTCAATGTATAATCATGTGCTTTATTCTGCCTTGTGTAAAATTCGAGGACGAATTTTCTGTAAGGGGGGAAGAATGTAACACCCCTGATTTTTTATATATTATTATTAGGCTTCGTGTAGGTATCCTCAATTCGCGAAAATTCGGCGATTATCCGGATTGTGAATTTCCTACGCATGCACCACTACCGGAAAAGTGTCCGAATTGGATCGAGGTTTTGGCTACCCCACCATTGTCAGCATCCCGAGCTGCCTCAAGTCGGAATCGGCAAAGGTAAACCCGAACCTTGCTTTTTCGTAATTTTCTAGTGCTTAAATAGGATTAAAAATCTATAAAATATTCGTGGTAGCTTAGAAAATTACGATTCTTTTTGCAATAGCTTAGTAATATTTCTAAGGACCGCGGGGTAGAATTTTATAATTTTTAGAGCTTATTTGAGTAGTTTTTGCAAAAATGATTGATTTGATGGGCCCAGGAGGGGCTGTGTGATGTGATTGAGTTGTGGATATATAGATTGTGGATATAGAAGTGTGTTTTGAGCCCTTTTGCAGGTTGGGTAGGTCCTAGGTATAGGGGAGACTCTACCGGATTTTCGGCACGACTTAGGACGTATTGGGTCTTTTCTTGATTTGTATTGAGTCATTTGTATTAAATAATTGTAATATAATTGTCAGGTGAGCCGGGACAGCCTTCTTCCTCCGCCCAGCCGCCACAGTGATTGCCGTCAAGTCTGTAAGTAAAATATTAATTTTAATTGTAATTTCGATATTATTATATGTCAACATGCCCATGTATCACTTATATGCATATAATTATGTAGTTAAACTCTAGGCACGATTTATGTTGCATTGATAACTGTTAAAGTGCCATGAATGTTGTTACGGTAATTTGGAGCAGTGTGCGTGCGTTGGCGTGCATGTGATGTGGTGTGGACTATGGATAGGACGGGTAGTCACGGCTTGAGTTCTTCGCTGGGACCCGATCCTTCGAGGGGTAGTCACGGCTTGAGTTCTTCAGACCCTCGATTTGGTTATTAAGTGGAAGTCCGAGCTGAGTTCTTCGCTGGCACCAGGTTGGATTTAAGAGAGCTGTATAGGGGATCAGCTCCCATATATTATGATTGATGTTACAGGGTGCGTGAGTGCTCCAAATTTACCTTTTTGATGTTATGATGTGAAAATGTTGTTGATGTTGCATTTCACTCTACAGGGTGCATTAATTTTAGATAGTTATAGAGATTATGGTTAAAATTGATATTTTACTCTCTGAGTCGAACGCTCACTCCTGTTCAAAAATTTTTACAGGCCACAGGAGGATATTTTATTATGGGTTAACCTACTTTTCTACTTCGCAGGTTATTTATCAATATTTGTGTAATTTTATTTACTCCTAGAATTTCCGCATGTGTTAGAAGTATTTATTAATTATGGTCTGTAATATTATTATCATGTTGGACCTGTAAACGTATAATGATATGCATGTTTGATGGATTGGATGAGGGAGCTGAGCTCCCATTTATTATTATGAGGATATGAGTATGTGGAGGGTGAGCTGAGCTCCCCAATTGAGTATTTATTGTGTTTACAGGTCGGGTGAGTCGAAAACTCCCCGTTGGAAAGTCCATTTTATGGCCGGACTCTGTCCGTTTGTTTTCTTGATACTGGGCCCAAATGGGCCTTAGAGTTGGGTTAATGAACAGTTAGGCTTACTACGGGCCTCAGGAGCTTTAGGCTGGCCCAGGTCCTAGTGCCGGTCCGGCCCATATGTTGGGTCGTGACATATTTGGACAAAATCATGAAACTTATTATAGAGGTAATTGCATCTCAAACTAATTTTTTCAAATGAAAGAAAGGATAAATTATTATTTAATCTATATATTTTAATGAAATTAATTATTTGATCTTTATATTCTGAAAAATATACTATTTATCTCATGTATTTTACTTTCGTTAAACTATTTAATCTTTTCATTAATTTTTTCATAGTCAATACCAAATTATTATTTGAATTCTTCTATTCTAGTGAAACTAATTTGTAAATCCTTATATTTTAGAAAAACACATAGTTAGACTCCATAATTTAACTCTATTAACTATTTAATCTCATAATTATTTTTTATACATAAACTACCATAATCTTCTCCCTATTATTTCTCTCTTATCATCTTTTATTTCTCTCTCATTACTTATTTTTCTCTATACTTATATCTTCTTCCCTTATTCTCTTTTTATTTTTATCTGTTAATAAAAATAATACAAACTGTCTGTTAAAAAAGTTAATTAATTTCTTAAATTTTTAAGTAATAAAAAAAATATTTTTCTGTAGAAAAACATAAAGATTATGTTTAAAAAATTAAAAATTAAAAAAATATAAATTTAGATATAATTTGTACATGATAAAATTTCTATATTTTTAAAGTAATATATTTTTCAAAATATATAAATTAACAATTAGTTTCATTTAAATAGATAAATTAAATATTATTGTTTTTTAAAATATATAAATTAATAATTAATTTTTTTAAAATAGAGAGATTAAATAATATTTAAATAATATGAATAATAAAAAAATTTAATAAAAAATCAAATAATTTAAAAAAAATAAATATAAAATTAAATAATATTTTTTTAAAATATAAAAATAAATAATTAATTTTATTAAAATATATTCATCAAATAATAATTTTTCAAAAAAAATTAACAAAACGAAACTTTCTTTACGACAATAGTTTTCTATTATTCTTTCCTTCTTCCTTCGCAGAAAGGGTACTTTGGTCATTTGGACCGTACGACTGTTATTAGCCACTCATAATCTAATGCCTGTCTTCAACCTTACAGAGTAATCCAAAACTTGCAAATTCATCAAACTCTCTCAATAGTCAATAGCATCATTACACATAGAAATCCTACTCTCGCCGGGCCGGAAACTGTTGCCGGAGATCACCAAGCTTTCTTCGGTGACAAGAACAACTGGAAGATCATTCTACTTTCTGGTAATGTTGAATCATTTTTTAGCTACCATAGATGACGGACCTCTTCCATTTCAGTGGAATTGAAAGTCATTCCTGTTGATTTAATTATTCTGCTTCGGTGGTTACTGTTGTTGCGCGTAGCAGATTATGCTGTGTTTGGTTTCTTAATAAAATAAAGCGGGAGAAGAGTAAAACTTGAAGTTTTGGCTGTTTGAAATTTCTCTATTTAGAACTTGTATAGGCGCAAACGTTGACTGCATCACATGCGAGTTCCATTTGATTTTTTCTTTTTTAACTTTCCTTTCTGTCCGTTAAATTTATTTTCTTACAAAACAAACAGTCCTCCTCTGGGATAATTCAGCCTTAATTTAATTTACTGGTTGTGCATTTTATCAAATTGAAACTAAATCAAAGTTCAAACGAATATAATTCTTAATTTTCAAAGCCCTTGCAAATTGCATTTTCTGTACACTGAAATTTGCTAGATTTTTATATGTTTGTATTGTATCAGGTATGATTATTAGTATTTCAAATTTTAATAAATCTGGCTGTCTAATTTATTGATGTGATTATGATACGTGGAATAAATTATGTTGTATGCTAATAACCACCAAATTACTGCTTTATTATGTTGTGTGATTGCTGAATGGAGTTTATTTAATTAGGAAATACTTAAGAAATGGAGATGGAACAAGAGTTAGAGTGGCTTGAAGCGCAGAAGATAGCGATAAGTGTGGACCTTTTGGCTGCAGCCAAGCAGCAGCTTCAGTTTCTTGCAGCTGTTAATAAGAATCGTTGGCTCTATGAAGGCCCTACTCTTGAATGGGCCATCTATAGGTATGCATCTATAATCAAATTCCTGAAGTTGGCTTTTATGACTTGGGCACATCTTTTTATTTTTAATTTTTCCGATATTCAATTTTCAGTTCATTTGTTGCAGAATGATATGGACAGATGTTTGGTTTTTCTGGTTTTGGTCATCTCATATCGTGTATTTTTGTCATTTGTGCATTCATTTGGGAATTTTTGTATGTCTAAGTTCAAAATTACTTAGAATTTTGCAATACAAGTTGTGTATCTTTACTTTGGGGTGCAACTTGATATTTGCAATGATTTTCAAAATTAGATAGAGATTATCCACCTGTAAGTTTCATGGGATTTTTTTCCAAAGGCAATTAGTCATGGTTTAAAAATTTGGACAGTTTGGCATGTAATTATGTTGCTTATCTTTGCATCTTAGATTTGGCATGGAAGTATTTTGCTTACAAAGTTCTGATTTTTAGAAATGTTTATTTCAGGTACAATGCTTGTTGGCTTCCCTTGCTTGCCAAACACTCTGAGTCACCAGTTTCTGAAGGGCCACTGGTTGTGCCTCTTGATAGCGAGTGGGTTTGGCATTGCCATAGGCTGAATCCAGTAGGTTTCTGAAATGAAATATATGTAATATACAGATTTATAAATTTTGCTTTCCATGTTGAGTTGCTAATTTCTGTTTCATGGCTTTGCATTCAGGTAAGGTACAAAACTGATTGTGAGGAACTTTTTGGAAGGATACTGGACAATTCTAATGTTGCATCTTCTGTTAAAGGAGTCTGCAGAAAGCAAACTCAAGAAATTTGGAAAAAGTTGTATCCAGATGAGCCTTATGACTTTGACTTGACCAGAGCTTTATCTGCAGCTACCAATGAAAAACTTTTGGCAACTGAAAAATGCACCAAATATGATTTGGTTTCAGCAGTTAAAAGGCAGAGTCCTTTCTGTTATCAGGTATTAACTATCTTTGAATTTATTGATGAATAGTATAGATCAGGAACTATGTAATTTGCCTTGATGTTGAAATCAACTTTCAATTGAGAAATATAATTATATATATATGTAACAATTCTATAAAGTTTTCTCAAATATTTCAATGGTTTTCCAGTTTTTCAACATGTTTATTCTAGTATTATTTGGACTAAGGCTTTCTATAGCTCAATTAGTCTATGCATTTGTAAGGGCATCAAGGGAAATCCTCTTCACATGGATGATGCTTCCCACACATATCTCATGGTTTCTGTCATCCTGACTTTTTCCCCTTTTATTGTCGATGTGTTTTTGCTCCATTTGTGACAGGTGTGCAGACCTCATATTAACTATGATATTTTTCTTGAAGAAGCTGTGGCCAGATATAAGGGGTTTTTGCATCTAATTAAGAGAAATAAGGAACGATCCATAAACCGCTTTTGTGTTCCAACTTATGACATTGATCTTATCTGGCACACACACCAGCTGCATCCTATTTCTTATTGTAAAGATTTGATTGAAGCACTTGGCAATATATTAGAGCATGATGACATGGATTCAGACAGGACTAAAGGAAAGAAGCTAGATGTTGGGTTTTCTGGAACTACCAAGCAGTGGGAAGAGACATTTGGGACAAGGTATTGGAAGGCAGGTGCAATGTATAGAGGCAGAGAACCATCTCCTCTCACAAGAGTTCCATTCCTGCCAACTCTCTTGAGAAAAGATGTACTAGCATCACATGAATGTCAAAAGATGATTCAACTTCCAGAAGTGAAAATTGTGGAGGTAGTTTTCACGATCCTTGTTACTTATCCATTTCAAATTCTTGATCTCATCTAAGTAAGATGAAAATTGAAAGAAATAGGCATTGATGTCAATCCTTTGTGCTTAATCTCGGTTTGCATTATTTGTCATTAAAATAGCTATAATCTGTGCTTGTACTGTATTCTTTTTTCTTTTTAACAGACAATGACTTAGAGGTGTTCTGCTGACCATTGGCTGCAATCTTAATCAATTAAAAGTAGTTTAAGGGGCAATCACTGTAGCTTCCAAAGACTTCAATTCCCATCTAGTATCTTCAGTCTTCAGTCTCATTTTTTAAATGTTTTCTGGTTTTTTTTTTTACTACTGCAGGTCCTTTTGGAGATTGTGGGAGTTAAAAACATACCAGAGGGGCACAAGGGATGCCTTCTTGTCAGATTTAGTAAAAAGCAGCCTGATGTATTCTTCAATGCTAAGCAGAAAATAACAATTCTGTCAGAATCTGAAGAAAAACAGGTTGCTTCTTTCCAGTGTGAACCTAAGGGAGAGCTGTTCTTTGAACTTATTTCACATTCATCTTCCAACTTACTAGTAAACAAGGCATTTAGAACAATGGGTACTGCTTCATTATCTTTGCAAGACTATCTGAATCCAGTTTCTAAACTTTCAATTGAAAAATGGGTGGAATTGCAGACCAGTTCTGGCAATTTGAGCTCAAAGCCGATCTGCCTACGAATTGCTGTCTCATTGACTGTTCCCATCCAATCACCATATGTACTTCACATGGTTCGTTCAAAATCACTTTCAAAAACTTGTTTTTTCCCTCTTTCTGGAAGGGTTCAACATGCTAAAGTTTGGACACACATCACTGATGAAAATGATGCGGAGGTCATCAGCCTGCAAATGAGGTATCCTTGTGTCTACGTCTTATCCTAAACTATCTGTTAGGTCCTTGCGTGTTGAGGGACATTAATGCATATACCAGCTAGCACAAAGTTATTGTAATGCTTTAGTTGCATATTACTAAAGAAACCTTAGATTGACTAATCAGACAAACCTAACATTCAAATTTCAAATACCATATGACCATGTATGGTTGCATGAAGAAACAAGCTAGTTGATGGTTTCAGGACTCATTCTCCTATTGAAACTCCATTTAGGAATATTTTTAATTCATCATGGCAAATTAGCTGATTTATGATACGTGTCTGGTATGTCTTAGACTGTATCTCCTAGATCAAAGGACTTTATGCAAGATGGATTGTAAGAATACTTTGGCAAAAATGTATGCATGTGCATCTTCCCAGTGATATATGATACTGGTAGCTCTGAAATGGTATGTTGCTTTGTATTCTGAAGTCCTAGTTGTGTTATTTACTGGCTTGGATTATGTTCCAGGGACTCAACAGTGGCAAAGACAACCGACAAGAGCATACTTAAGAAGCAAGTAGTTGGTTCTATGAAATCTGGTGAGATACGTGTACTGGCAGAGTTTACGAGGACTCATTGGTCATTAATGGATTCTCAGTGGTGCCTTCAGTTTAAAACAAAATCTGATGAAGATGGTCATTACTGTGATCTCATTGGCAGCAGGACGGTAATCATCTTTTGCCTATCACCTGTTTTCTTTTAGAATCATTTTCTGTGTATTATAAAGTATTCTTATTCATAAATGAGCTTTTTGATTACAGTTAATTTTGTCCATTTGGTTGTAAATCATGCTTGTTACTTTATATCATGAAAATCTCTCCAAGTAGGTTGTTCAATTGACCCAGAAGCTTGAGATTTGCATATTACATTGCATAGTTTTCTCCTCAACGTTGATAAGGTTTGCATTTTCTGATTGTCACCTTAATTGATTTGGCTTATGCACACCTCTACAACTTTGCTTAATTATTTTTTTAACTTTCTTTGGCTATAGATTCTTTTATCGTTTCAGTTCAGGTGCCCAGCAGATCATTCATTATATCTATTTTCTTGGTACAGATAAAAGTTTTTCATGGCAGAAAGCTGGATTTTGAGCCCAAACGCTGTGAGAAGCAAAGAAATGAACAAGATTTTGTCACCGCAGTTGAATTTTCTGCAGAGGATCCATATGGTAAAGCAGTGGCATTGCTCGACTTGAAGTCTGGGTCTGTCAAGGTACAATTTTGCCTTCTCATTAAATCTGATTAGAATTGTAGTTAGAGGTCTTTTTGGCCCCATTTCTCTATGCATTGCCCTTAATTTAAAACGAATTAACAGGTGAAAGAAGAATGGTTGGTGTTGCCTGCAATCATTTCAGCTTTTATACTTGCTGA
Source organism: Hevea brasiliensis (assembly GCF_030052815.1). NCBI lineage: Eukaryota > Viridiplantae > Streptophyta > Magnoliopsida > Malpighiales > Euphorbiaceae > Hevea > Hevea brasiliensis. The sequence goes on from NC_079502.1 coordinate 92,023,845, forward strand.
TATTTTGAAAAATAAAGGGGATAGGGGCTTCATTATTAACAGTGAAAATTTGGAGTTGGATGGTAATATTGAAGAGGTCAGTGGGTTAAATGAAGAAACCAAACAAAAGACTACTGCAAAAAGCAAAGAGGAGGTGAATGTGGATGACATAAAGAGTGGAGGCTGTGGAGGTGGTTGCGGTGGTGCATGTGGAAACGTGGAAAGAAAAGTGGAGTTGAATGTGGATGAAATAAAGAATGGAGGCTGTGGTGGTGGTTGTGGTGGTGGATGTGGAAACATGGTAAAAAGTGGGAGCTGTGGGGGTGGCTGTGGCGGCGGTTGTAGTGGGGGATGTGGAAGTATGGTAAAGAGTGGTGGCTGTGGTAGTGGATGTGGTAGTGGTTGTGGCGGTTGTGGCGGTGGATGTGGAAGCATGTTCAAGAGTGATGGCAAAGCGCCTGGAGATACAGTGGAGAGTGGTGGTTGTGGTGGCGGTTGTAGTGGGGGATGTGGAAGTATGGTAAAGAGTGGTGGCTGTGGTAGTGGATGTGGTAGTGGTTGTGGCGGTTGTGGCGGTGGATGTGGAAGCATGTTCAAGAGTGATGGCAAAGCGCCTGGAGATACAGTGGAGAGTGGTGGTTGTGGTGGCGGTTGTAGTGGGGGATGTGGAAGTATGGTAAAGAGTGGTGGCTGTGGTAGTGGTTGTGGCGGTTGTGGCAGTGGATGTGGAAGCATGTTCAAGAGTGATGGCAAAGCGCCTGGAGATACAGTGGAGACTGGTGGTTGTGGTGGCTGTGGAGCCAGTTGTGAAGATAAAACATCACATGAAACTATTGTTAGGAACCCCCACATGGATTCTTCCCCCATAGATTCATCCATCTATGCGAATGAAGCAATAGTCGCTTGATCACTATGAATTTATAAGTGCCTGCAAGGAGCATTCTTAATAAAGTTCATTAAAAAATGGAAACTCTTAAATTCAATAAAAAAAAAATCATGATCATGAAGTGTCATGAAGAAATAAGGTTCTCTTCATTATTGCCAAGTACAGTGGTATATATCTCTACATATGGTGTCTATTACACAAGGTTCTTCCATCTTCTTTGAGTCATGGGTCGAACCGACACTCCTTGTGTTTCCTACTTGGATGTTCATGAAACTAGAGTATTGGCATATTTCTGGTTCCTGTATTGGAGTGAATTAGCTATCAAAGTGATCTGACAAGTCTGCCTTGGTTCAATTACATTGATATTTCAGTTTTATTGAGCAGTGAATTTTATTATATTATAAAATAATATAATATATGAACTTTTCCTTTTTCCAGTCAGAGTCAACAACAGGACTTTGTGCGAAATTATGCTCTGCATCTGAACCGTGAAAGCTATTAGAAATTTGCAAATATCCCAAAATTACTGCATATCTTGTCAATAACAAGTGAAGATTTGTATTTCACATTCAAGGTTATTATGCTGAAATCAAAACAAATCCATTGGACCTACTAACTCCATTAGCTATTCAGAATATCTTACTCTTCACTCTAGAATGGGATGAATTTAACCTTTGGGCTAATTATTTAAAAAAACAATTTCAACTCGAGATCTAATTTTCAATTATAATTATTTTTTTTTAAATATAATTGAGGATTGTGATTGAAATTCAAACTCCATATCTCAATGGAGACGATTTAATATACATAATAAGAAATGTGATTAAATTGCAAATTTAGCATTTTAATTCAAAATTTGCAAATTTATTAATATCATTGGACAATGAATTTTGATATATTAAAATTTTATAAAATTAAAAATAGAGAACATTTTTTATACTTTTATAATGTAAAAGATTATAAAATTGAAAAAAATTTAAATTAACACATTAAGAAAAAAAAATTATTGACATTAATTATTCGAAATAATAGGTTTTCTTTTGGCATGCCACATCAAATTTTAAGAATTTTTTTTTTATAATCCTCATATTAAAAAGTTAAAGGATAAATGAAAAGTATGTAAAAAAAAAAGTAAAAAGAATAATCACATTTTGGACAAAATTAAAGAAAAAAAAAAGGAATCATTAGTGAATAATTATTTTAGACAAAAAAAAAGGCTACTAATTGATGAATAAATAACTTGAACAAAAATTGAAAAAAAAAAGGTGAATGATTGATGAACGCACATCCAAGATGAAATTTAAAAAAGTGATTAATTAGTACACACACATTGAGAAAATGTCACTGATCGGTGAACATTTATCATGGACGAAAATAGAAAAAAAAAAGTCATTAATTCATAAATACATAATTAGCAACGTTTAGTAAAATGTTTCTAAATTATACTAAATAAGGTCGGCCCAGACATAGCCTAGTGGCCAAGATATCGCTCACTCTGAGTAATGCCCGTATTTGAGCCTCCCAAATAAAATATACATTTGACAAAAAAAAACAATACTAAATAAGCTTATTAGAGACTTTTTAAATAAAAAATAATTTAATAATTAGGTAATTTTTCATTAAGGACTTTTTTATCACAAAATAGTCATCTCATGAGATGAACCTGTAATGTGTTCCAAAAACTATAGGATAGGTGACTATAGTGACATTTCATGTGATAAATATTTTTTTTTATTAAGTTTTGGAGACATTTTCAACATGTCTTTAATTTTCATTTTTCTTTAGCGGTAGTTGTAGTTTATAACTCTCTCTCTAGTTTCTTAGAAAGAGAAACTCTTTTTTTTTTTTTTTTTTCTTTCTTCTTTTTTAGGTTTTACCAAGCATTCTACCTTTCAATGGCCTTCATTTGCCCTTTCTAGGCAAGGGAAAGGTAATCCCCCAACTTAGAAGAGTGGGTTTCACCCTCCTCCCTTCTCTAGGTTGGGTTGTAGATAGTGTTCTTTTGGGTTGTTTTGTGCATACTTGTGCTTGCATGTGAGGGCTTTATTGAGATCTATATGGAGGAGTTATGTTCATAGAAGCTCTGCTCTTAGTTACATTTTCTAGATCTGAAGTGTGTAGCTCAGTGGACAGGGTATCAATAAAGCTTAGGACTAATGTATCCGCAAGGATGGCATCTATGTGGTCATACAGTTGATCTAGTTTTAATGGTCATCGACCCCTTAAAGTTACAATAAATTGAGACATCATTGAGCTCTGCCTTCCTACTCCACTCGCTTGTCACTAGGGGTATAAACGAATGACGCTGGGCCAAATTTTAAAGAGTTCAAGCTTAGTTCGTCGAAATTTTTTAAAGTTTGAGAGGAATATTAATAAGTTCAAACTTGACTCATTTAGAAAACGAGTCGAGCTTATATTGAGCTGAGTCTCAAGTAGTTTACAAATACCTCAGCTCATTTACCACCTTAATTAATGAGGTTTAGGTTTAGGGTTATAAAGTTTAAATTGCTTAATTTTGATTAGTTCTCATATACAATTAACTTAATTTTCATAAAAAATTAAATTTAAATTACAAATAACTATATTTTATAAATACATTTTATCATAGTTTTAAACAATATATTATTTTTAAAACATTCATAAATAATTTATAATACAATAAAATACAATAATTAATATAAATATTTTTACAAACCAATTTGTTCACAAGCTTGTTGAATAAACCGAGCTAAATAGTACTGACCTCAAGCTCGACTCATTTATTAACAAGTATAAAAATAAGGATTGAGCTCAGCTAAGCCTTAAGCAGTTTGCAAGCAACTTGTTTTGTTTATACCCCTACTTGTCATTGAAAAGCGTTTGTTTTTTAGTGATTCTTGAGGTCCTTATAGATGCTTTGGGGAGAAAGATATCTATGAATGGCTTCAAAAGGCTTCTTGAGCCTCGGTTGTTTTATTTCAATAGTGAAACCTTGCTTTCCACTTCCAGATGGTGGAGACTGGTGGCAACTACTACAGAAACTTTATTCTTTAAGCATCGATTGGTTTAGTTAGGGTTATTACGTCTCTTTAGGCCTTATTTATGAGAAGGCTAACTTGTGTGAGCCTTAAGTTTTCTTTTCTCTTTTTAGGTTATCGGGTTTGTTTTGTTCTAAATGTTCTTAAGCCCTAGGCCTTGTATTTTTACTCAAATACATATATGCACACTTTGTGTTTAATTATTATAAAAAAAAATTAAAAATGTAATAAATTTTCATAAAAATTAAAAAAGTGACAAATCAATTTTTAAATGTTTATGGATGCATTTATTCATTTATCATGTAATTATTCAACATTTCAACCTAAATAATGACACATCTATTTTTCAATTAGACGGGCGAGGCATAAACTTGAACACATTTAAACAATTCCTTTTTTATATTCAATGGAGATTTAATAATCAAATAATAATTGATGCGCTATGGAGATAGTCACCTCCCTAGTCAATAGAATCGATTAATTTCAAAATACATAGATAAAAATACCTACCTAAGTAATTTGTGAGCAACTTGTTTTGTTTATACCCCTACTTGTCATTGAAAAGGGTTTGTTTTTTAGTGATTCTTGAGATCCTTATAGATGCTTTGGGAAGAAAGTTATCTACGAATGGCTTGAAAGGCTCCTTGCACCTCAGTTGTTTTATTTCAATAGTGAAACCTTGCTTTCCTCTTCCAGATGGTGGAGACCAGTGGCAACTAGTACATAAACTTTATTCATTAAGCATCGATTGGTTTAGCTAGGGTTATTATGTCTCTTTGAGCCTTATTTATGAGGAGGCTAACTTGTGTGAGCCTTAAGTTTTCTTTTCTCTTTTTAGGTGATCGGGTTTGCTTTGTTCTAAATGTTCTTAAGCCCTAGGCCTTGTATTTTTACTCACATACATGCACGCACACTTTGTGTTTAATATCATACTACTCCTAACTGGATAAGTGATCCTTTCATCAAACAAATTACCATCATCTTACATTATTTGTATATGCAAAAAGAGATCCCACAATTTTGAATAAAGAAAAAGACGCAATTACTTCTCTCATCTTCCAACTCAAAATTCAAAGTAATGGGGACCCAAATGCCTCCCCATATCTTCAAAATAAGATTCTTGTCCACAAATGATGAATCCTTTATTTAATATAATCAACAGAATCTTCACCATTCTACACGAACAATGAAATCTCCCAGTCTTTCATTTTCGTTAGCGTTTGGATCCAGAAATTTGAATTTCTACTAAACTTTGAATTTTATAATATATAATTTTTTTTTACACAAATTTATCCATTTCAAATAAATTATGAATCACATTGATATATTTAACCAATTAAATAATACATTGAGCTGACCAACAACATGACCAACTTGGTTTATAAGAATAAAAGAATTTAGTTTAAATAATTTTTTTTGTGCATTTTTATATTTACAATAAAAAATTTTAATTCTTTTTAATTTAAAAATAATAATGATTTTCAATAAAATAGAAATAAAGTATGATTATGTGATAATTCAATTGAAAATTTTGTAACAAATTATTTATTACAAATGTAAGTTTCAACTTTGTGATATTAAAATTATTTTTAAAATTATGAAGTTTTAAATTTAAATTTCAATAAAAATTAATTATAAAAAAATGGTTCAACTATAATTCATGGAATTGAAAAGAAAATAGAGATTTTCTACAATTCCATAGGGGAATAATTTTAAACGGAACTATTAAATTTGATCTAAAACTTGACTCAATAAAGGATTGAGCTAATGAATTGACACAATATAAATTGACACAATATAAATTATCCGACTACTTAGATCAATGTCACGTATTTCATAAGGAGTTGTATTATACATTATCACTCAAATACCTTGCAGGGGTGTAATATATTAAACCCAATATGGGTTACATGTATCTATTTAATATTAAACACATCAAAGCTCATAAAATATCATAAAGAACCCTAGTACAATCAATTGGATACCCATCATACTCTAATAAGTCGTCTTGCAAGTCCTTCCAATCTCAAAGCCGACCCCTATCACTTATTCACTCATGACCAAATTGGCCTACCTATTAAGTGAATCTAATTATGAGTATTTGAAATATATATTCAATATACAATAACATCTATGCCCAAAGCATGTGTTGGTTAGACGGCTCAAACACTCGTTTCACTCACCTAGAGTTGAGCATTTGGTTCAAACCAAATCGAATCAAAATAAATCGTCAAAATCAAATTAACCAAATTAATATATTTTAGAAATCGAATCAAATCGAAATGCATGAAAAACAAAATCGAACTGAACCACTCTAATTCGGTTCAGTTCGGTTCAAATCGATCAATTTTTGTGTTTTGATGAGTTTTTTATTTAGACTTGATTTTCAAGTTATTTAGTCTGAGTTGAGCTTGATTTGAACCTAATAACCATTAATCAATGAAATTAAACAATACATACATATATATATATATATATATATATATATATATATATATATATATATATATATATATATATATATAAATACATATAATTCATAAAATCCCTATAAAAATAAAGTAATTTAAAATTTAATAAAGCAATTTGGTTCTGTTTTGTTCTGTTTAACTGATTTTTCTCTTCAAAATCGAACCAAATTAAAATAACCGAAATTTTTAAAATGCAAAACCAAACTGAATTGAATTACTGAATTAGGGCAATTTGGTTTATTCGGTTCAAACCGAATAGTACTCACCCCTACACTCACCTCTTAGACTGTTTGCCCCTTATTTACAAGTCAGCTTCATCTTTCACTTATCCTAACATACCTACACCCATAGACTTCCCATCATTGCCATTTCAGGTATGTCAGAGCCATCATTACCCTTATGATATGTGTAGACACCATATTTTAGCCCGCTATTAAATTCACAATTTATAAAAGTTGTAATACAATTTCAAAATTCATGAAAATGTTCTTTTCTTGAACGGATTTCTGATCTGAACATTGCCCGATCTTAATAAGTTACTTCATTTATGGTCTGATCTCAAGCCACCTTTCCAATTTTATAATATTCCAAATCACTCTTCAAATGTTTCAAGTTTCGATCAATATTCGGTCTTAAGGTAATCCTATCTCATGTTCATGTGCAATGGTTTTCTAATCTCTTTAAGGCGTGGTCTCATGTTCTTTGATTGATAACCGATCTCAGGATCATCTAGTTCTATGTTCAATTTTATTGATTTTCGATCTCAATTAGTTTCATGAGCACTAATAATTTTAGAGTTAATTTTTTTGATCTATTCAGTATTTGTGCATCTAATGTGGTCTGATATTTTTTCGATCTCATCAAGAAAATTGATCATCAAAATAGTTTATTCATTTCACGAGAGTACAAAGTTATTCAGCGGGAGGGTCTTCCCCAACCCTATCTTCAGTTATATTTTCAACATTCACTCCCTCCTCTCTCTCTTATTCACCCTCGCTCTCAACCTCGGCACCCGGGGCAAGCTCCTCGAGCTAGGTGAAGTCCTCTTTGAGATAGCGTTTGATGAGCTCGGCAAGGAGATCACTATGGGCTTTCATATAAGCCCCAGCTTCCTTAACCATAGCCTCCTCCTCCTTCGCTTTGATCTCATCGGAGAACTTAGCCCAAACATTGTCGAGTTCTTTCTCTAGCCGAGCTGCCCTCTCTTCACGAGACTTTGCTCGTTGTTCTAGTTCGATGATCCGAGCATTTGCAGTAGAGAGTTGGTTCTGCTCTGCTGCCGCATCTTGGGTCGTCTTTGACATCTCCCTCTTCATAAGATAAACCTTCTCTCTAATCGCGTGCTAGGTCACCATCGCTTCCGAGCTCAAACTCATTAAGAGGCTGAGAAGATCATTGATACTTTTGGAGCCCATTTGGGTTCGATCCTTAAGAAAGCAGATGATAGGGCTCAAAACTTTCGCCAAGTCAAGGTTGCCCTGCACCGATCTGTTCTTCTCCAGTGATTGGAGTAGTATTCTAGCACCTTGCGAGAGAGGTCGCCCAGACGAAACTCCCTACCCTGAGGATCCGCCCTCTGTAGTCAAAGAAACCAAAGGTTGGGAAGGAGGTTCTGATCGAGGAGGAGGTTCAGGAGTGAGGATCTGCACTTCTGGGATCGATTGCTCTTGGATTTGAACTTCGGAGCTCATCTCTTTAGTTCGGGCTCTCTTCTAAGTCTCAGCTCTTTTCATTTCTAGCACTTCCTACTGAGCTCCTTATTACGCTTTCGAGCTTCTTTCGCAGCCTCACCTTTTTCCATATCTGCACAGAAAAGCAAGTTAGTGAGATCGCTAGGACTAAGAGATTAAAGATTTGGGTTTTACTCATCCCGGGGCCGAGGTCAGAGAGTTGCAGCTAGATGTTCTCGTGGGCGATCACACTCATTATCCACCATTTCAGCTTGGTAAGGATCACATCCGAACATGAGTATCTGCGAGTGATCGCCTGGTTTTTCAATTCCTTCACCATGGCGTCCTCAGCTTCGTTTAGAGTGATCTTCTTTTCTGGCTTTGGGACCAAGTAATTCCAACTACGTGGAATGCCCATGAAACCACGAGGATCTTTACTCCTAAGGATAAAGAACTTATCTTTCCAATTTTTTAGTGAGGAAGGGAGATCAGTGAAGAGCCCGCAGTTCAACTTTGCTTGAAAGAACCAAAATTCATCATCTTTTCACCGAGCAAGCCTATGCAGTTCGACGAAGACCTTCACTGTGGGCTCAAGTCCCTTAGCTCGACAAAGACCTCTGAAGGCCGCCAGAGTCTGCCAGGAGTTCGGATGTACTTGAATTACGCAAACTCGGTGATACTTCAGAACGCCCTTGTAAAATTGTTCCAAAGAAAATCGCAACCCAGCTTTTAATTGCTCTTCGTACACCATAATCAGATCTACTTCATTGAAGAAGTGATCGGCTTTAAGATCCCCGTGACACCTAATGTGCTCGAACGAGTCGGTTGGGAGATTGAATTCTAGGCTAATTAATTCGAGATCGGCTATCCCAAGGATTGATGGGAGCTCGTCCACAAGTAGATTCTCTTTCCTCGTGACTGGAGCCTGCTGTTGGCTTGGCCTAGTGGGCTAACTGGCGATCGGAATGGTAGCTACAATAGGCTCGGATCACCCACTCAGTCCGGCCTCATCACCCTCTTCAGAAGACCACAAAAAGTGAACAGAGGGAGGGCTTGCAACTCTTTGACCCTAGGTGTCGCTCATTTTCAGGTGATGAAGTTAAAACTGACTGAAAAAAGATCAAATTATTACCAGATTGCAAATCGACATCAGAAAAGTTAGGGAAATTGAGAGAGAAAGATGAGAGGCTTGAGGGAATGGGGAAAACAAAGTGTGAAAATGACTGAATCCCCTCCTATTTATACTCGTCCGAGCATTAAATGCTCGCGAGACCCTAGGTAGCGCATCGATAATGAAAATTTTAATTGTATCCCAATTCCATATGTACTTCAAGATAAGATTCCAAAGGGGTAAGGATCGGACATTTGAGGCCAATTGAAAGGACTGACCAGAGATTGAGTAAGAGAGAGTCCGGACAAAAGTGATCGGTTGAAGAAGGTATTAGATAAAAGAGATCGAAAAAATAATCGGAATAATGCGAACAACAAAGACTATAATGAATAAATAAAAAAATAAATAAATAAAATAAAATAGAGTCAATCTTAAATAAAAGTCCATTTCATTTCCAAAAGATTACATTATTGGGCAGTCTTCCCCAACTCGATCATTAATTACAGATGTACCTACATTCTACCCTACATTCTACACATCCTACTTCTACAGTTCAGACACCTCCACAGTTCGGACACCTCTCGATCTCAAGATGTCGTTCAAGAGATACGTGGAGATTGGGAAGGTAGCTCTCATCAACTATGGTAAAGAATATGCAAAGCTCATTTTCATCGTCGATGTCATCGACCAAAACCGAGCTCTGATCGGGACCCCTGAGATGGTTAGGAGCCAAATGAACTTCAAGAGGCTGTCAGCAATATCAAGATTGAAATTAGCAGTCCCCTAGCTCGAGATCGATTTTTGGCCTAGACTGGTAGGCCAATTAGAGATCGGAACAGCAATCATTTTGGACTTAGATCAACTGTTTAGTCCAGTTCCCTCGCCATCATCAAATGATGTTCTCGTAATTCTTTGACCGTCGATATCATCCATTTTCAAGTGATAGGCAAAGGAAGTTATCGAAAAAAGATCAAGAGGGTTGTCATGATGAAAATTAGCGCCAGAGATGTAAGGCATGGAGGAAGGACACGTCAGAAATTGACCGGAGAAGGAAAGTGAGAATGTGAGAATGGTAGCCTACTACTCCCTAGTATATATATAGGCCTAGGCATTTAATGCTCACAGAACTCAAAGTGGCTCATCAGTAAGTGGAGAATTTAATGCTTCCCCGTTATTCCATGTTCACCGACATAGACCAAATGCAGAGGATGGATAGGAAAGAGATCGGGAAGCGAGAAGACAGCGGACATAGAAAGGGTTGATATAAGAGGTCAGACGAGAAAGTCTCAAAGTTGTCAACCATAATGAGAGATCAGGTAGGGGAACAAGATACAAAGATCGGATTGATCAAGATATGGCTAATAAAGATCGAAAGGTTTGGGAAATAAAGAGTTTAGAAATTACTTTCAGTCATGACCCTTGATTTGCAAGATCAACTCCCCCACCATTGGATTTGAGTTTATTAAAGCATTTAGGGTACAATCCAATCTCCACCATCCACCCCATTTGTAAGGATGAACCCGAACCATTGGATCTGAGGTGGTTAAAGCATCCTAGTACATCTCAATCCACACCATTGATTTCATTGCTAAGGACAGATTTTGGGCCATTAGATTAAAGTAAATAACAGGTTCAGCACCTTTCATTCCCAGCCTTTGAATTCACTCTATAAGGCAAAACTCTCAACCGTTGGATTAGAGAGAAAAGATAAAAGAGTCCTTAGCTAAATCCTAGCCTTCAATTCTTTGGCTCTTTAATTCCTGACCTTCGAATTTGGTCCTTCTAAATCCACACCCTTTAATTTTGCCGTCTGAAATCTTGGTCATTCATTTGAAGACCCCCGTTCCCTATAAATACTTGAATGCTTCACTGTAGAAGAGGTTAGGGTTTTTGGGAATCTTGACCTGGGGTTTTGGAATCAGTCTTTTGGTCTGAAATTCTTGGTCTTTGAAGTTTCCTTCATACTTTTTTCTTCGATCTTTAAATTTCAATCACTAGTTTTTACCTCTCTTCGAAAATATAGAATCACTGGTGCAAAAAAGGTTTTAGAAATGTGTTTTCTAAAGAATCTTGTTTCCAGAAGTCCCAATATTCTAATCCCTTTCTTCAGTAAATTTGTTCAATAGCTCGGTGGCCCAGTCTTGATTCATCAGTGGGATCCTGCCCCATTCGCTTTCGTTATCACAAAAGTGCTCTTGGTCGACCCTGCCTTAGCAACCTCATTTGGAAGCGAGACCTCAGCATTAGCTCTCCCATCACCTTCACAGTTCTTTATAGGTAAGTGCCTTGATAGTCTTTCCTCCGATTAGGTACTTTTGAGCTATATTGGTTACGTAAGCTAGAATCTGAACTTTCAAAGCATGTAATCGCTCCGAACTTCTAGAGTAAATTAGGGTTAGATTGACTTATCTTACAAATATTACTTTTTGCTTGTTACAGTAACACATACATCATTTCTAAAGTGTTTATCTCTTTACTTTTAGTAGTGTAAAAATAAGAGTTCGAGTGGTACAAATGTCACTTAGAGTTCAAAAGGATAGTGAAGAGTTCGAATAGGAGTGAGGTAAATACGAGTGTTGACATGGAGAGTTCAGGTTTGATAAGGAAGACCGGGAATAATAGAAGTGGGAGGTTTTGACATAATGAATCTGGCTCAATATAAAGAGTTCAGGTTAGATTAGAGAGATCGAAAATAATAAGGGCGAGAAGATCAGACATAGGTTCAGGTAGATATAGAGAGTTTGGGTAACTAACAAGAGATCGAAAATAAAGAGAGTGATAAAAGAGTTCAGATTGGAAGAGAGAGAGATCGGAAAACAATATGCGACTAGCCATTTCACATATCCACAAAGAATCGTTTTATTCTTTATATCATTCTTCCAATGTTCCTGTCTTTTTAGCGGGAGTTCAGGAGAGAGTCATTTCCTTGAATCCCCGCAGTTTTACGTTTCTACTGTAAAGTTCATCCTTTATAAGCACGGGAGTTCGAGAGAGAGAATCCTTTCCTTGAATCCCTGCAGTTGTAACATTTTTATAAAGCTCGTCCTCTATAAATACAGGAGATTGGGAGAGAATCCTTTCCTGGAATCCCCGCAGTTTAACATTTTTCTTGTAAAGCTCATCTTTTATAAACACGGGAGATCGGGAGAAAGTCATTTCCTCGAAATCCCTGATGTTGATTTATTTTCACAGAAACCCTACGAACGCTTGTTTTTAACAAAATGTTTGGTTCACGGGAGTATATTGGGACCCAATGGAGAGTCCTTCTTGGAGTCCACACGCTTATATTATTAGGGGAGAGTTCTTCCTTCAGTTCAGTTCAATCAAACAAAATATTAAAATGGCAAAAATATTAAATAGATTAAGATGAAATGATATGGATAAAGGTTTTACGGATAATTATACCGATGATGGGACTTTTCTTCATTAACTGAGAGTCCTTATTAATGAAGGGAACTCTCTAGGTCTTAATTAGCATATTCCTTTTGAATTAGAGTCTTAATTAAAAGGAATGAAAATCTATACCTGTGCTGGTTCATGTATATTCACTACACATACCGTACCCTCAATTATTTGGATGCCAATAATGAGGTGCATGATGAGTAAGCTGAGAGTCCTCCTGCAGCATCCCATGCAGAATGGGAAGGTCTCGGCTGGAGCGGTCCTCTGGGAGGACAAGACTCACTGGTGCCCTTATCCAAATGGGGGACAAGAATGAACCGAATCACACATTAAAATGGGGGAAATTGATCACTAGAGGTGCCTTTTGATGGAATGGCCTGGAGAATTGAAGAACTCCTAGGTTAAGCGTACTCGCTTGAGAGAAATTCTAGGATGGGTGACCTCCTAGGAAGTTCTCCATTCCACCTATGAGACAAAATCATGAGGCTCAAGATAGGGTGGGCCAAAGCGGACAATTACTCTAGTGGTTAGAGCAGGGGCGTTATAGATAATATTAGAGCCGAACCCCCTCTAGTAGATGTGTGGTTCGAGAATGAACCAAGGGGAAGCTGGTGGGCCTGTAACATCCCGTGCAAAAAGGGAAGGTCTCGGCTAGAGTGATTTTTTGGGAGGGCAAGACTTGCTGGTGCCTTTGTCCAAATGGGGGGTAGGAATGAACCAAATCATACATTGAAATGGGGGAAATTGATCACTAGAGACACCTTTTGGTGGAATGGCCTAGAGAGTTGGAAGAACTCCGGGGTTAAGCGTGCTCGCTTGAGAGAAATCCTAGGATGGGTGACCTCTTGAAAAGTTTTTCATTCCACCTATGGGACAAAACCGTGAGGCTCAGGATGGGGTGGGCCAAAGCGGACAATTCCTCTAGTGGTTGGAGCAGGGGCGTTACATTTTCTTACTCATTACGAATCTCTAGGGACCAAGTAATACCTCTTCAGGATGAGAGCCCTAATTTCGAGGAGGGAAGAATCTAATAAAATACATTTATGTATAATAAATTTAATAGACACCATCCCAGCTCACTTTGAGGTCGTCCCGTTTACTCGTGTTCTTGGAAAATCCGAAATAGTGAAATATCAAACATTCCTCTAATAAACAATGAGAACCAACATCGTAATTCTAATCCCAAAAGTTATCGGCTTTAAGTTATAAAGAGCACATCATTTAAATCTACTTGCTCTCGTTGAGGGACGATGTAGGGTGCCTAGTACCTTTCTCACACTTCCCGAACCAGAATCTCTGTTTTAGAAGTGGTTTTCTAATTTTTTTTAAAAATAGAAAATAAATGGTTTTATTTAATTTCTCTTAAAATTAAAGTTGCGACTTCTCACTTTCTACTTCGGTGAGAATCATCCGGCAACAGCAAAACCTTTGCGACAGTATGACGTAGTCAAACCTTAGGCAAATACCTAGTTGAATAAAACAATTCCACTTGGCATAGATCTCCATGTGTTAATTTCTTATTGAATTCCTTATAGTATATATAAGCACTTATTATTACAGGTAAAACATTCTTGAACCTCTTTCCTTATTTATTCTTATTGCTTTACCTTTCTATCACATACTAACTTAAGCATTGGAATGCCAAGTGGAAGTATCTCCTTAGCCCTCTAACCTTTATAGTCTTGCAAGAGAAGTAGCCGAATCCCTCTCCGGCCTTATCTAAACCACCTAGAAGCAGTCATAGCCTTCCTCACACTTCACCAAATTATCCAAAGTAGTCATATAAGTACCCTAAGCTTTCGTATTTCCTTATTTCCATGCCAAAAGCATGTGCTGCTTAAACAACTCAAACACTCATTTCACTTACCTCTTGGACTATTTACCCCTTATTTACAAGTCGACTTCATCTATCACCTACCCTAACATGCCTATACCCCTTGTAGACTTCCTATCACTGCCATTTTGGGTATGTCAGAGCCATCATTACCCTCAAAATAGGACATATTTAGACTTTAGGCAAAGATCTAATTGAATAAGACAATCCCACTTCGCATAGACCTCGATGTGTTCATTTGTTATTGAATTTCTCACAGTATATATAAGCATTTATTACCATAGGTAAAACATTCTTGAACCTCTTTTCTCCTTTATTCTTATTTTCCTTTTCCTTTTTATCTCATACTAAATTAAGTATCGAAGTGTTGAGTGGGTGCATTCCCTTGGCCCTCTAACCCTTGTCTTGTAGGAGAAATAGTAGGATCGCTCTCCAGCCTTTGTTTGAATCACCCAGAAGTAGCCGTAACCTTCCTTATTCCCTAAATTTTTGTATTTCCTTATTTCCACAATTTACACCTTATCCACATGATTACATCTTATCCACGTGTCATTAATCTAAATACCCTAGTATCACTAGTTATCATGAATTTTTCATTTAATCAATAAATCACTACTTTAATTAATGAATTATCAAAAATTAATTATATAAAAAAATAAATAAAAATATATTAATTAAATATAATAACTATTACTATAAAATTAATATTTAATTATTTAACATTAAACTTTTAATATTTATTCAATTATATTTATATATAATCTAATGATATTTTTAAATTTCATACAAAAATAATATTATTATTAAATATGTTTTTCTAACATTTATAAGAATATAAATATCTTTTAATATTTATAAAATATTAAATATATATTAAAAATAAAAATAAGTAAACAAATATATTATTTTATAAAATTTATTATATAAAATAAAAAAATTTTAATAGATAAATTTCTTTTGGACCTAAAATTTTTATTCACTGTTTATGCAGATCACTGGTCATTATTTTTTATTATTCACTTTTTCATCTGATTCAAATTCAGTTGGATTTAATATTTGACTCACCTTAACAAGCCAAATTTATTGGTTAATAACACTAGTTTTAGGATAAAGAGATGCTCAGAATTTAAAGAAAATTATTTAATTATATTATTTTATATTTGAAGAATAAAAATATTAAAAATTTATATGAAAATATTTAAATATTTTCATATAAATTTTAATAATATTATTAAGATATATGTAAATATAAAATAAATGTTATTAATTCTTATTTAATTAAAATTATTAAATTATATTAATAAATATAATAATTAATATATATTTAATTAATTTTTTCAATAACATTGATTGAATGATTCACTCATCGATTAAATCGTTGACTCGTCAATTGAACCAATAACCATTAATCCTATTAATCCTATCCTCAATTGGATCAATCTCCAGGGTCGGTTTAATAACTATGGTATTAACTACTACAGAAACAGAGATCAAAGAAGCATAGAGAAAGACTTGAACACAAACGTGATACATAATTATATTGAAATGTTATAGATCAACAACTCCACACATGATTATAAAACTAGAATTAATTATTCTGTGGAAGAAGCAGTTACAACTTTATCAGCAAACAAAGATGATGGATGGGTCACAGCAACACTCGTCAATAAGGCAGCAGCAACACAAAGCTGCAAGGCTGTAGTAATCAACAACAAGGGAAACAAACAAGCATATAATCAAGATTCGACAATAAATAAAGCCAAAACAAAGCTAAATTTCTTGGAAAAATATGTGAAGTTTTAGCTAGTTTTTTTAGGGGAAATAAGAAGCAAAATATGCGTGTGGAAAAATCATATGGGTAGAAGAAATTACCATCCTTCAAGGAAACCAGGCTCTCTTCTGGGTGGTGGTGCAGCATATTGTGGAGGGGCCATCACTGGGGGTCCTTGATAATATCCTGTCAACAAAATCAACCACCCAAAGCAACAAACAACACTTAATTTATTTATTTATTTTCAGAAGAAAAGAAGAGAGAGAAAGAGAAGGGCCGGGGTGTGGGAGGGAAAGGAAAGAAAAACCAAACGAGAAGTGAAGAATTCTTCACCAATAAGACAAATCAGGCGAAACCCATCAAAATCTCAAGGAAGAAATGTCACAAACATGTATGCACAATCAAGAAATTGTATACTCAAAAAGAAAATGGTACCTTGAGCAGGGTAAGGATAAGCATACTTGGGGTCACTCATTTCCGATAACCAAAAACAAAACAAGACAAGAACAAGATTTTCAGATTTTAAGAGCTGAGACTGTGTATGGAAATTTAGGAGACAGACGACAAGAAGCCAGGAGGCCAAGGACTTCTCGAGACTTGCAAAATATGACTCTCCTGTGTTTGGTTTTATATCAAAAACAGAGAAAGACCAAGACCACCTTCATGGGCCTTACAGAGAAACTACCTTCAAGTCTTCATATTTATTTTTTTTTTTTTAAATATTATTTTTCAAAAGTTATTCTCTCTCAATTTTCCATTCCTCTCCTTTTCTTTCCGTCTCAGTTACTTTCATAGAAACCGCTTTCTTTCTTCCTCAGAAGATGATGTGGGCACTCCCCTACAATGGGAAGCTCTAGCTGAGCAACTCTTAAACCTGCCTTTAGACCCGGCCGGTACAAACCATAAATCGGATTGGGGATCGAGTTTCAGTTTCTGCGTTGATCTAAAACTGGGGTATATTGGGTTGATTCTGATTCCCCCTTTCTTATTTGAATCAAAACCGATTTATAATCATTAGTTTAAATCAATAGTTTCAAATCAAAATGATATGAATCCAAAAATTTTTATTTTTTTAAATTTATATTTAGATAGTTTAATTTTTTTACATTAAATACTAAATAAATAATATCCAAAAATTTATTGTAATTTAATAATAAATGAGATCGAACAAATCCACAGTTTCAGTTTCTGCATTGGTTTAAAACTGGGGTATAAGAGAGTTGATTCCGTTTCCCTCTTCCTTATTTGAATCAAAACTGATTTATAATCGCTGATTTAAATAGTAGTTTTGAATCAAAATCATTCGATTCTAAAAATTATTGTATTTTTAAATTTATATTAAATTTATATTCTGATCTTTTATTTTTTTTATTAAAAATTAAATAAATAATATCAAAAAATTTATTATGTTAGAATTATGACTCAAAATCCTAATAAGATTTGAAAAAACATTTTTTATAATTTGAGTATGATAAATATTCCTCAATAGGATAGTTGAATATTTCTTATATAGAGTAAAACTCTTATTTTATTGTTGTTCCAAAATTGAGTGGGACTCATAATCAAATAATGATTGAGAGAATTAGTACTATAAATAGGAGAATGATAGAAAATGTTATTTGGCTTTTGCCCATTGAAAATAATGGCTTTCAGCTCATTGAATGACGTTGTCGCCCATTGTAGAAAAGTGCATTGCCAATTGCTAAGGATTTGACTTTGTCCATTGATGAGGGGCTTTTGTCCATTTTAATGGAGAAAAATTTCTACTTAAGGTAGAGTAAAGATATAGAATTCAAGAGGAATGAATTATTGTTTATTGATGAGAGGGCTCTTGTCTATATAGTTGAAGACACCCTTTATAATATAGTATTGTAATAGTAAATATATTAAGTTATGTCTAAAGAAGACTGAAAAAGACTAACTAATATATTTATTATGAGCAATTTAATATTATATAAATTTTTTTAGATGTAATTAGATTAATGAATAATATAATTTTAAATTTATAATAATAATTTATTACTCTTCACAGTTTATACACTTTCACAATGTATAATATATTATAATTTAATAATACATGAGCCGAATTATGAAACCAGCCAAATTAACAATTTTAATTTAAAATCGAGTCAAAACCGGCCCATGGCAATTTGAACCTGCGTTGTTACGTGGGGCTAGGGAGACACAGACTTATTGTCACTAGTGATGAGCGAATGAGGTGAAAGGTGGACAATTGCAGAAGTGCCAGCAGTTTATTTGGAGGAAAATATGGAGATTGGGTGCCCAAATAAAAAGATGGTCCAATATTTGGGTGCTTAACTACCTTAATAATTATTTTATTAATTTAATAAATTAAAATCATTTTTTTTAAAAAGGTCTCCTTTTTGGGGAGGGTAATTAGTGGAGAGACACTGACTATGCAACCTTCTCTTTGCCTTGAATATATTATTTTAAATAAATTTATTATTTTATAGAGGCTGATTTGCGTAAACTTTAATTAAACCAATGCTTTAAGAAATCATTTTCTTTCCTTTATTTTTATATTATTTTATCAACTTTTAGAAGAAATTATTGCTTTTATTAGTATGCATCTGCACATTATTCCTTCAATTCTTGTTGAAGAAGGGTATTCCCTTTCTTATTTTTTTTCTGTCAACTTGGATATGCTGTAAGATTAAATTAATATAACATGCAAAACATAAAAGTCAAAAGCCTTAGGGTTACATTAGCATTTCTCCTTCTTAAAGGATAAGAGCTAATAGAGATATTGATAAATGATAATTAGTTATATAAAAAGGCATTTTTAATATTAAGTGATTAGACCAATAACGTGGAGTTAAGTTCAAGTAAATTTTATTAATAAAATTAGGGATTTAAATTATTACTGGAAGAACTTTATTAAAATATAAAAAATTTACTATTTAATTTTTATATTTTAATAAAAATATTTAATTTTTATATTTGTCACGACCCAACCTATGGGCTGGACCGGCACTAGGACCTGTGCCAGCCTAAAGCCCCCAAGGCCCGTAGTAAGCCTAACTGTTCATTTACCCAATTCTAAGGCCCATTGGGCCCAAATTCAAGAAAACAAACGGACAGAGTCCGGCCATAAAATGGACTTTCCAACGGGGAGTTTTCGACTCACCCGACCTGTAAACACAATAAACAATCCATTGGGGAGCTCAGCTCACCCTCCACATACTCATCAACATAATAATAAATGGGAGCTCAGCTCCCTCATCCAATCCATCAAAACAGACTTAAAATATTAAGTTTACAGGTCCAACATGAATATAATATTACAGACCAAATTCAAATAATTACTGCTAACACATGCGGAAATTCTAGGAGTAATTAAAATTACACAAATATTGATAAACAACCTGCGAAGGAGAAAAGCAGGTTAACCAAAACAAAATCCTCCTGTAACCTGAAAAAATATTGAACAGGAGTGAGCGTTCGACTCAGAGAGTAAAATATCAATTTTAACCATAATCTCTATAACTATCTAAAACTAATGCACCCTGTAGAGTGAAATGCAACATCAGCAATAAATTCACATCATAGCATCAGAAAGGTAATTTGGAGCACTCACACACCCTGTAGCATCAATCATAACATATGGGAGCTGATCCCCTATACAGCTCTCTTAAATCCAACCTGGTGCCAGCGAAGAACTCAAGCCGGACTTTCGCTTAATAAACCAAATCGAGGGTCCCAGCGAAGAACTTAAGCCGTGACTACCCCTCGAAGGATCGGGTCCCAGCGAAGAACTCAAGCCGTGACTACCCGTCCTATCCATAGTCCACACCACATCACACGCACGCCAACGCACGCACACTGCTCCAAATTACCACAACAACATCATGGCACTTTAACAGTTATCAATGCATCATAAATCGTGCCTAGAGTTTAACTACATAAATATATGCATATAAGTGATGCATGGGCATGCTGAACATATAATAATACCGAAATTACAATTAAAATTAATATTTTACTCACAGACTTGACGACAATCACTGTGGCGGCTGGGCGGAGGAAGAAGGCTGTCCCGGCTCACCTGACAATTAGATTACAATTATTTAATACAATCTGACTCAATACAAACAAAGAAAAAGACCAATACGTCCTAAGTCGTGCCGAAAATCCGGCAGAGTCTCCCCTATACCTAGGACCTACCCAACCTGCAAAAGGGCTAAAAACGCACTTCTATATTCACAATCCATATATCAACAGTTCAATCATATCACACAGCCCCTCCTGGGCCCATCAAATCAATCACCCATCACAATACGCAAAATTTCAATTTAGTCCTTATTATTGATCATTTTTGCAAAAACTGCCCAAACAAGCTCTAAAAATTATAAAACTTTGCCCCGCGGTCCTTAGCAATATTACTAAGCTATTGCAAAAAGAATCGTAATTTTCTAAGCTACCACGAATATTTTATGGATTTTTAATCCTATTTAAGCACTAGAAAATTACGAAAAAGCAAGGTTCGGGTTTACCTTTGCCGATTCCGACTTCGGGAACGCGCTCGGGACGTCTGACAATGGGGGGCTAGCCAAAACCTCGATCCAATTCGGGGACTTTTCCGTGCAGTGCATGTCGGCGAAATTTGCAGACCCGGTCAACTGTCGAATTTCCGCGAATCGAGGATACCTACACGAAGCCCATAACACGGGGGTTAGTACATAAATTTTTCAGAATTTTCTAAGCTCATTAAATGCTCGGAAAAACACTGCGAAGTTTCGTGGGACCCACCGAAAAACGGTGTCGAAAAATTTTGAAATTTATGTCGTTGCGAAGCTCTCGACGAATGGAGCGTGCTGGTGGCCTCGGTTTTCTCGTGGGATTCACGGTTTTTGAGAAATCTAGCCCAAAAGTCGAAATGGGCTAAAATCTTCCCGAGCAAAAATCGGACAATCCGCTCGATGGATTTCGGCGTTCTTGGTGTCTATGGAAAGCTCTCGCAGAGTTGATGCTTTTGGAGACTAGACCCGGTCCTATTGGTGGCGGATCGGTGGATTTGGCCGGGAAGTCGAGCAAGGCGCGCCTGTGAGGGCATTTGCGCGCATTTTTAGGCCGTTCGGAGGCGGCCGGTCAATGCTGGCGGCCAGCCGTCTGTTGGTCAAGGTGGCGCTGGGCGTTGAGAGGAGAGAGATACGAGTGAGAAATGGTAGAGGGACGACGCGGGGAAGGGAAGAAGAAAAAGGAAAAGGTCGATTCGATCGATTCGATTCGAATACAAAATTTTGAATTTTACTCGCCTCGGGACCGAAAACGAGGTCCAAAAATTTCGAAAAAATTCCAGAAAACTCAGAAAAATACGTAGACTCCAAATATATTTTTAGTTTTGCCACGTGGTCTTTAAATTAATTTTTAAAAATCATCAAAGTTTATATTTTTGGAAAATCGAACCCGATTTTTAAAATCTGAAAAATCTCAAAAAAATTCCTAAAATTTAAAAAAAATTAAAATACCAAAATACTCATAAAAATTAAAATTTCGGGGTGTTACATTCTTCCCCCCTTACAGAAAATTCGTCCTCGAATTTTTACACAAGGCAGAATAAAGCACATGATTATACATTGAACAAGTAAGGGTACTTGCTACGCATGTCCCGCTCTGACTCCCAGGTGCACTCTTCCACTGACTGACTCCTCCACAAAACCTT
The DNA here is from genome assembly GCF_030052815.1 of Hevea brasiliensis. Taxonomy (NCBI): domain Eukaryota; kingdom Viridiplantae; phylum Streptophyta; class Magnoliopsida; order Malpighiales; family Euphorbiaceae; genus Hevea; species Hevea brasiliensis. The sequence continues at coordinate 92,045,669 of NC_079502.1, forward strand.
AACCATAGGGATCTGCTTTGATCTCAGCTGTCTCACTTGGTAGTCCACTATGGCTACAGGCTGCTCCTCAAATGTCAAGTTCTCTTTTAGCTCTATCACATCCGGCTGCAGTACATGAGAAGGATCGGGAATGTATTTCCTGAGCATGGAGATGTGAAACACGGGATGAACGTGAGAAAGGTTGGGTGGTAGCTCCAACCGGTAGGCAACTGCCCCAACTCTATCAGTAACCTCAAAAGGTCCAATATACCGAGGTGCCAACTTGCCCTTCTTTCCAAATCTCATGACTCCCTTCATTGGAGAAACCTTCAGAAATACATAGTCGCCCACTGCAAACTCCACATCCCTTCGCCGTGCAAGTGCATAACTCTTACGCCTCTTGAAAAGCTGTTTTGATCGTTCCTGATTAAGGGAACCATCTCTGAAGTGTACTGCACTAGGTCTACATCATGCACCTTCGCTTCCCCCATTTCTGTCCAACACAGAGGAGACCTACACTTTCTTCCATATAGTGCCTCATAGGGTGCCATCCCTATGCTGGAGTGGTAACTGTTGTTGTAGGCAAACTCCACCAAAGCTAGCTGCTCATCCCATTGACCTCCAAAATCCAAGACACTCATGCGAAGCATGTCTTCCAGTGTTTGGATTGTCCTTTCGGACTGTCCGTCTGTCTGAGGGTGGAAGGCTGTACTGAAGTTCAACTGTGTGCCAAGTGCCTCCTGCAACTTTCTCCAGAACCGAGAAGTGAACTGGGGCCCTCTGTCAGATATTATGGAAGCCGGAACTCCATGCAATCTGACTATTTCTCGAATGTAGAGCCGGGCATACTGTGCCACAGAATATGTAGTCTTCACAGGTAAGAAGTGAGCTGATTTGGTCAAGCGGTCTACAATTACCCATATCGAATCATATCCTCGCGTGGTACGAGGCAACCCAGTCACAAAATCCATAGTAATCATTTCCCACTTCCATTCTGGGATAGGGAGCTCTTGCAGCTTCCCTGACGGTCTCTGGTGTTCAAACTTCACCTTCTGACAAGTCAAGCACTTGGACACAAAGTCTGCTATGTCTCTCTTCATGCCATTCCACCAGTAGCTATCTTTCACATCATGGTACATTTTAGTGGAACCTGGGTGGACACTGTACAGTGTGTAGTGTGCCTCTCGCATGATTTCATTCCTGAGGTTGTCCACATCGGGCACACATATCCTAGAACCTTGCACTAGGGCGCCATCATTGGCAAATCCAAACTCACCACCTTCACCTTCTTTGTACTCTTTCTATGATCTTCATCGCTTGTTGGTCTCTGTCTTTGGGAAACTCTAACTCTGTCCCTCAAGTCTGGCCTCACTGAAAAGTGAGCCAACAATACCCCCTCATCTGAAAGATCTAGGATTAAACCTTGATCCATCAACTCATGTACCTCCTGAATCAATGGTCTCTTCTCTACTGAAATGTGCGCCAAACTGCCAGAAGATTTTCTGCTCAAGGCATCTGCCACAACATTGGCTTTTCCCGGGTGGTACTGGATGGTGCAATCATAGTCTTTCAGAAGCTCCATCCATCTCCTCTGTCTCAAGTTCAAGTCCCTCTGCTGGAAGATGTACTTCAAACTCTTATGGTCGGTGTATATCTCGCACACTTCACCATACAGGTAGTGTCTCCAGATTTTTAGTGCAAAGACTACAGCCGCCATTTCTAAATCATGGGTGGGGTAGTTCTGCTCATGCCTCTTCAGCTGCCTTGAAGCCACTACCTTTCCATTCTGCATCAAAACACACCCTAGGCCAACTCTGGAGGCGTCACAATACACGGTGTATCCTTCACCACTCACAGGTAGTGTCAACACAGGGGCAGTGGTTAGACACTCCTTAAGCTTCTGGAAACTCACCTCACAGTCATCTGTCCAAATGAATGAAACATTCTTCCTGGTCAACTTAGTTAGGGGAGCCGCTATCCTGGAGAAATCTTGTACAAAACGCCTATAGTAGCCAGCTAAACCCAGAAAACTTCGCACCTCAGTGAGTGATGTAGGCCTAAGCCAATCGATTCTGACTTCAATTTTCTTGGGATCCACTTGAATACCGTCACTAGAAACCACGTGTCCCAAGAATGAGATGCTTTTTAGCCAAAATTCACATTTCGAAAATTTGGCGTATAGCTGGTGCTCCCTCAAAGTCTGCAACACCATCCTCAAGTGCCACACGTGTTCTTCCTCGGTCCGAGAGTATACCAGAATGTCATCTATGAATACGATGACAAAACGGGTGTTCATCAAGTCCATGAAGGCTGCTGGTGCATTAGTGAGTCCAAAAGACATCACCAAGAACTCATAATGACCATATCTTGTCCTGAAAGCCATTTTGGACACGTCCTCATTCCTGATTCTCAACTGATGGTAGCCTGATCGCAGGTCTATCTTGGAAAAGAATCTAGCTCCTTGGAGCTGATCAAACAAATCATCGATCCGAGGAAGTGGATACTTGTTCTTCACAGTGACCTTGTTCAGCTGTCTGTAGTCGATACACAACCTCAATGACCCATCCTTCTTTCTCACAAATAAAACAGGAGCGCCCCAAGGTGAAGTGCTCGGACGTATAAAACCCTTGTCCAAAAGCTCCTGTAGTTGCTCCTTCAGCTCTTTCAATTCTGCTGGTGCCATCCTGTAAGGTGGCATCGATATGGGGTTTGTACCCGGCACAACATCAATGCAAAACTCTATTTCCCTTCCTGGTGGCAACCCTGGAAGCTCCTCAGGGAAGACATCCATGAATTCTCTGACAACAGGAACATTTTCCATGCTGACACCTTCTACAGATGTATCTCTCACCAATGCCAAATACCCTTGGCATCCCCGCCTCAACATTTTTCTAGCACTAATTGCTGACACCAAATTATACGGAGCCACGCTCCTGTCACCATCAAAGCTAAACTCTTCCACACCAGGTATGTGGAAATACACCTTTTTGTTCCTGCAGTCTAAGGTGGCAAAATGAGTTGCCAACCAATCCATCCCCAGGATTACATCGAAATCCATTACTGGTAGAGGAACCAAGTCTGCTGGGAGGATCTTTCCATCCACTACCACTGGGCTACCCGGAAAAACCATATCTACATCTATGTTGTCACTAAGTGGGGTAGCTACCGACAAAGGGCATTCTAAAGTTGTAGGGTTTCTACCCAACCTCATGGCAAACACAGGGGAGACAAATGAGTGCGTAGCACCCGGATCTATCAAAACACGAGCCTCATAAGAACAGACCAGAAGAATACCTGCCACAACTGCATTGGAAGCCTGAGCATCCTGGTGGGTCAGGGTGAAAACCCGAGCTTGACCCCTACCCTGAGTGGCAGAACCCTGATACTGGCTTCTACCTCCTGATCTGCCTCCAAATCCACGTCCCCCTTGTCCTCGGCCTACCCAGGCCCGAATCGACGCTGCCATGTTGGAAGTACCGGATACAATCGCGAGGAACATTTGCAATGAGAACCTGTGACCCCATCGTGGCTCGGCCAACACGGGGCATTCCCTAGCAAAGTGACCTGGTTGGCCACACCTGAAACATACTCCTGAACCCATCAAACAAGGTCCTGAATGTCCTCTTCCACACTGTGCACAAGGTGCCAAAGAGGATCTGAACGAGCAGCTATCGCCACTGAATCGTTACCATCTTTGGATCCGTACCCTGGTCTGAACCCTCGGGATTTGTGTCTAAAACCACTCTTCTTATTCCTGCTTCTTCCTCTGTAAGTAGTTTGGCCACCACTATCCGTAGTACCCATGTGGGGAACACCTGAAGAACCCTCCGCTCTGTTTTTCTTTGCTCTACCGCTGTCATCCACAGCATAACTAATCTCAATCTGTCTGGCTCGATCAACCACCACATCAAAAGACTGATCAGACATCATGGCCAGGTTCGCATACCTCCTGTCAAGCCCCTTTAGGAATCTTTTCACCTTCATAGTCTCTGTAGATACTGCTGTAGGGGCATATCTGCTCAATTCCAGAAATTCTGTAGCATATTCATCTACAGACCTGCCATTCTGTCTTAAGGCCTCAAAGGCCCACTGTTTCTGATCTCTGAAGCTTTCTGGCACAAACCGATTGATAAAAAGTTCCACAAACTGAGCCCATGTCAATCCCTCCATCCGAGGTAACACGTAGTCATTCATCCATTGTCTAGGCATAGGCCCCATGACATGCTGCACACACTCTATCAGTCTTCTATCACCAATCAGACTTGCTCTCTGTCTGCAGGAATCTAAAAACCGATATGCATCGTCTGACACATCATAGGTTCCAGGCACCAACTTCTTGAAATTTATAATCTGTTTGTAAGATTCCTCTCTTGGTGCGGTGGACTGCTGCTGCTGTGGAGGGTGGACCATATACTGCGCCATCATGTCGATGGTTCTCTGCAGACCAGCTAGAGTAGCTGCCATGGGGTCCATGGGACCCTGTGCCATAAAGGACTGATCCTGTACTGGGGGTGGCTGCTCCTCTACTTGAGCAGCTCTAGGCCTCCTACCCCGCCTCCTCGGGGCAGGCGCCTCATCCTGTGCCGACACCTCGTCGGGCACATCTGGTTCTGGTGCAGTGGCAGCTCTCCTGCTTCTACGCATTTTCCTGAAATTCAGCAGCATTAGCCCACAAAAATTCAAAACTGCTCATTACACAGCTCTATAGACTCATATTTACACACAATATATGAAGCAGAAACTAGAAGCAAAGACGACAATGCAAGACGAATATGGACCCTATTTTTCCGCATGTGACACCTAGTAGACTCTTCCCAACACTTTAGACAACTTTTCCCTAAGAATCTGGAGCCTAAGCTCTGATACCACATTTGTCACGACCCAACCTATGGGCCGGACCGGCACTAGGACCTGGGCCAGCCTAAAGCCCCCGAGGCCCGTAGTAAGCCTAACTGTTCATTTACCCAATTCTAAGGCCCATTGGGCCCAAATTCAAGAAAACAAACGGATAGAGTCCGGCCATAAAATGGACTTTCCAACGGGGAGTTTTCGACTCACCCGACCTGTAAACACAATAAACAATCCATTGGGGAGCTCAGCTCACCCTCCACATACTCATCAACATAATAATAAATGGGAGCTCAGCTCCCTCATCCAATCCATCAAAACAGACTTAAAATATTAAGTTTACAGGTCCAACATGAATATAATATTACAGACCAAATTCAAATAATTACTGCTAACACATGCGGAAATTCTAGGAGTAATTAAATTACACAAATATTGATAAACAACCTGCGAAGGAGAAAAGCAGGTTAACCAAAATAAAATCCTCCTGTAACCTGAAAAAATATTGAACAGGAATGAGCGTTCGACTCAGAGAGTAAAATATCAATTTTAACCATAATCTCTATAACTATCTAAAACTAATGCACCCTGTAGAGTGAAATGCAACATCAGCAATAAATTCACATCATAGCATCAGAAAGGTAATTCGGAGCACTCACACACCCTGTAGCATTAATCATAACATATGGGAGCTGATCCCCTATACAGCTCTCTTAAATCCAACCTGGTGCCAGCGAAGAACTCAAGCCGGACTTTCGCTTAATAAACCAAATCGAGGGTCCCAGCAAAGAACTCAAGCCGTGACTACCCCTCGAAGGATTGGGTCCCAGCGAAGAACTCAAGCCATGACTACCCGTCCTATCCATAGTCCACACCACATCACACGCACGCCAACGCACGCACACTGCTCCAAATTACCACAACAACATCATGGCACTTTAACAGTTATCAATGCATCATAAATCGTGCCTAGAGTTTAACTACATAAATATATGCATATAAGTGATGCATGGGCATGCTGAACATATAATAATACCGAAATTACAATTAAAATTAATATTTTACTCACAGACTTGACGACAATCACTGTGGCGGCTGGGCGGAGGAAGAAGGCTGTCCCGGCTCACCTGACAATTAGATTACAATTATTTAATACAATCTGACTCAATACAAACAAAGAAAAAGACCAATACGTCCTAAATCGTGCCGAAAATCCAGCAGAGTCTCCCCTATACCTAGGACCTACCCAACCTGCAAAAGGGCTAAAAACGCACTTCTATATTCACAATCCATATATCAATAGTTCAATCATATCACACAGCCCCTCCTGGGCCCATCAAATCAATCACCCATCACAATACGCAAAATTTCAATTTAGTCCTTATTATTGATCATTTTTGCAAAAACTGCCCAAACAAGCTCTAAAAATTATAAAACTTTGCCCCGCGGTCCTTAGCAATATTACTAAGCTATTGCAAAAAGAATCGTAATTTTCTAAGCTACCACGAATATTTTATGGATTTTTAATCCTATTTAAGCACTAGAAAATTACGAAAAAGCAAGGTTCGGGTTTACCTTTGCCGATTCCGACTTCGGGAACGCGCTCGGGACGTCTGACAATGGGGGGCTAGCCAAAACCTCGATCCAATTCGGGGACTTTTTCGGTAACGGGTCTGTCTGGCCCGAAATTTGCAGACCCGGTCAACTGTCGAATTTCCGCGAATCGAGGATACCTACACGAAGCCCATAACACGGGGGTTAGTACATAAATTTTTCAGAATTTTCTAAGCTCATTAAATGCTCGGAAAAACACTGCGAAGTTCCGTGGGACCCACCGAAAAACGGTGTCGGAAAATTTTGAAATTTATGTCGTTGCGAAGCTCTCGACGAATGGAGCCTGCTGGTGGCCTCGGTTTTCTCGTGGGATTCACGGTTTTATAGAAATCTAGCCCAAAAATCGAAATGGGCTAAAATCTTCCCGAGCAAAAATCGGACAATCCGCTCGATGGATTTCGGCGTTCTTGGTGTCTATGGAAAGCTCACGAGTAGATGATTTTGGACACAAGACCGGTCAATTGGTGGCGGATCGGCGGATTTGGCCGGGAAGTCGCAGAACGCTGCCGCAGGGCGTTCGCGTTTTTCCGGCCGTTCGGGCGACACGGCCATTGGTTGGCTGGCGGCGCGCTGGCTCTGGCTGGTCGGCGCCGTGGCTGGGGGTGGAGAGGAGAGAGAAACGAGAGAGAAAAGGGAGAGGGACGACGCGCGCGGGGAAGGGAAGAAGAAAAAGGAAAAGGCCGGTCCGATTCGACCGGTCCGATCCGGTCCGGTTTGATTCGGCCGGTTCGATTCAGAATACAAAATTTTGAATTTTTACTCACTCAGACCAAAACGAGGTCCAAAATTCAAAAATTTCAAAAAACTCAGAAAAATACGTAGACTCCAAATATATTTTTAGTTTTGCCACGTGGTCTTTAAATTAATTTTTAAAAATCATCAAAGTTTATATTTTCGGAAAATCGAACCCGATTTTTAAAATCCGAAAAATCTCAAAAAAATTTCTAAAATTTAAAAAAAATTAAAATACCAAAATACTTATAAAAATTAAAATTTCGGGGTGTTACAATATTTTAAAAAATATACTATTTAATTTATATATTTTATTTTTATTAAATTATTTAATCCCTTTGTTAAATTTTTTTTATTTTTTATGCTATTTAAACTACTATTTAATCTAATTATTTTAAAAAAAAGTAATTAATTAATTCTTATATTTTTTAAAACACTCCTATTTAATCTCTTTATTTTGATGAAATTAATTAATTGATCAAGGTATTCTGAAAAATATAGCATTTTGAAAATTATATTATTAGATAAAAATAGAAATTTTATTGTGTGAACATTAAATCTAAATTTATATATATATATTAATTTTTAATTTATTGGATATCATTTTTACAGTTTCACCGTTAGAAAATAATTTTTTTTTATTACTTACAAATTTAAGGAAATTATTAATTTTTTTATATAGATAATTTGTATATTTTTATTACCAAATGAAAATAAAGAGAAAATGAGAAGAAGAATTATGCGAACACTGAGGATAAGTAAAATGGAGAGATAAAAATAAAAAAAAAAAAGAGAGAAATAAGAAGAGAGGATTAGGATAGTTTAGATATAAAAAAAATTATAAGGTTAAATAATTAGCAGAGTCAAATTATATAGACTAATTAATTTAATTTTCTATAATATAAAAAATAATTAATTAATTTTTCTAAAATAGAGAAATTAAATAATAATTTGACAAGTATTAACTATAAAAAAATTGATAAACTAATAATTTATCAGAGAAAAAATAAAGATTCTAAATAATATGATTTTTAAAATATAAAAAATAAATAATTAATTTTATTAAAATATAAATATTAAATAATAATGAACCCTTAAAATATTGCTTCCGATCAGAATGTGAGAAGCCGTCGTATTTAAAAAGAAAAGAATAATTATTTTTTAATTTTTACGTTAAGAAAAAAGTAGGAAAAATAAAATAAGCGTTAATGATTTTAGCTGAGTGGGATACAACTGGAGATTTTTTTTATAGAAATAGATTGGAGTTGTAAAGTGGAAAGTAGAGGTGTTTTCTTTTGCGCCCTGTTTGGATATTCGAAATGGGAGGAGAAAAATAATAAAGGGAAAATAAAGTGAAATACTCACCTTTTCTTATTTTGTAAAAAATTAAGAAAGAGGAAAGAAAAGTGTATAATAATTAATAAATGTCCTTCGAATATTTTTCACCAAACAATGAGAGAAAAAATAAAGAAAAAAAATTTTCTTTTGATCATTTTCCTTCTTTCCTTCCTCGTGATGATCCAAACAAGGCGGTCTCTTTATTTCAAAGAAATGTATCTGAGAACCATTACATTATATAAATTCATTCATTCATCTGTGCGCCGCCACCGCTATAGGTATAATCACATTTAAGTTAAAGTTGATTTTAGTGAAAATATCAAAATATATTTTATTATATTTTGTATTTAAAATAATTTAATTTTTAAAATTTAATAAAATTTCTAAATTGGTTTCTATAAATTATAATTATTAAAAATATAAATTAATTATTTTCATAAAATATCTTTAAATATTATAACTATTTATAAATAAGTCTTTATATAATTAATAAATCTCTAAAGATTAATTTGTAAATAGTTATAATTATTAATATAAATTAATTATTTTAAAGTTCTTATGTTTTTGTTAGTGACAAATTCATCTTATATTTTAATAATATAATATAAAACATAAATATAATTTAATGGTTAATTTTGTAAATTTTCATCCTATTAATTAAATAGTTAATTTTGTAACTAATAATTGTTTTACAACTATTAATTATGTGAAAAATTTTAACTTGTAATTTATAAATTTTTTATTTTTAAATTAAAAATTAAAACAATTAAAATTTTTAATTTTACCACATCAATGACTATCTGGTTAATAAATCAAAACTTTGAAAACTATTTTGTTTCATATTGAAATTCATAAATAAAGTATATTTTAATTTTTTTTAAATTAATGGTAATTTAAAAGAAAAATTAGATTGAGGAACTAATCCATAGGTTTTTTTTTTTTTTTATTGTTAAGGATAACATGAGTTAGTTTTAAAAATATAAGGATTAATATGTAAGTTTTACTAAACTTTAAGGATTAATATACAGATTTTGTCTAATTTTAGATATAAAATTATTTCAATTGAAAAATATATTATAGACATTTTGGTCATTTAATGACAACTAACTATGATTTTAACGATATAAACTAATTATAGACTAATTAAAATTTCAAGTATTAAATAAGTGAATTTTAAAAATATATAAAATAAATTATAATTTATATTATTTTTATGCTAGAAAAAAATATAATATTATGACATATAAATATTAAAAATTTGTAAAAAAAAATTGTATAATAATAATAATAATAATAGAAAGTATCTTTAAATTAATATTAATTTAAAAAAATTTAAATAGTCATTTTTAATTATTTTAATATTAATTAAAACTTCCCCTTTTATTATTATTTTATAAAAATAATTACGATAAAAAATAAATTTTAAATACTTTTAATTAATAGTTATTTATTAATTATTTCATAATTCATTGAATATTTCCTTTTTATTATTATTAAGTTAAAAAAATATTTATGATATCTTATCTAATATTTAATATTTATTATTTTTAAATTCATTGAATCTTCTTTTTCTATTATTATATAAAAATAATGTTGATAAAAAATAATTTTAAATATTTTTAATTAATAATCATTTATTAAATTTTTCAGAATTTGCTGAATAATTTCTCTTTTATTGTTATTAAGGTAAAAAAAAAATAAAGTTTTCATAAAAAAATTCAAAATTCTGTAAAAAAAAAAAATTAACGAGTTGCTTAAGAGAGAATCTTGTAAATATACAATAGTTTCCTTTTATTTCAGCTTTAATATATAAATTTATATAAAAAAAAGTAATATTCATATTTTTTTATAAAATTTAGATAATTTATGATTTAATCTTTTAAAATTTATAATTTAAATCTCTTATTTTCAAAAAAATATATATATAATTTTCAAAATATGTTTTTGTTAAATTTTAACAGAACTATTCCGTTAGTAATAGTTTTAATAATAATTTTTGACAATACATCAGAAATTAATTTATAAATTACTCAAACAATTACTAATATTTTTATGGATAAATCAATTTCGTCTCTATGTTATAATTAATATTTGATTTTTTTATATATTTTAGAATATTGATGAAAATGTTTTTAAATTTACAGTTCCCTCATACATTTTTATATTTTTTAATTTTTATCAAATTAACTATTAATTAAAAGATGATTAATGAGTTACTAATCACAGATAATTTGATTGGTCTCCTTTCATCCTTAATATGAAGAGTGAAAGGGTTTATTTTTGTTTTTTATTAATAATTAAAAAAAAAATATATATATATATATATATATATATATATATATATATATATATATAGCCAACTTAAATTTTAATATATATATATTTTTTGAAATATAAAAAATTAAAATATTAATTATAAAATAACAAAAAAAATTATTTATTTTGTGGTACACGTATTGTATAGAATCTGATAGAGACATGCTATGAGGTTGACCACCTACCAAACCAGCAAAATCATATGATACTGCTGCGTCATGCCTAACAACTCCATTTCCTACTCTTCCCACGCATCCAATGTCATCACAACATACCCATTTGGAAGTAGCTAACAGAAATTCAGAATTTTGAGTTCTGTCTTATTTGTTTCCACATTTCATTATTGGTTCGAAACTGTAGAAGGACATTGAGGCCTGACTCAAGTTCAGGCCCTTTGGATGAAAATCATGCTTGTGGCAGCAATACAGTTGCCCCTTTGATGGCATCAATAAGCTTCAATGGTAACAAAATGCTCTAAATCTCCTAACATTAGGACATGATTGCCTAATGGCATTACCCTTTTCCCTTGCTCATTTGCAATGCTTAGATGTATGCAAGGATCTATCAAGATGCTTGTTTCAGTAGACATGGAAGAAATAGTATGTACGCGGTCAAATCCAACGAGTTGTTTTTCTGGAGTGCCTTTAAAAACTTTTGGCACTCTGGAGAACAACATCAAAACATGGCTTCCATCCATATCTCCAACATTCATGACAGATATTTGCACATAGAATCTCAATGAATTGCAAGAAGTCATCTCGTCAATGTATATATAACCAAGTGTCTCTCCTTTCTGGTGTAGTATTCTCTTTCTGGAAGTAGCTGTCAAAGATTCTGACAGACTCAACTTCCTTGGTGCCGACAAGAACTTGTAAGTGAAACTGGTGTAGCTTAAGCCTTCACCAAATCCATAGACTTGATATCCAGTGTAAAAACGGTAGGTTCTTCCAGGATAACCACGAAAAGGATCAGCTCGCATATTCATATCAGTCATTGGTATCTTGGTGAAAGACTCAGGATACCAAGTCATTGGAAGTCTTCCACCTGTAATTTTAATATGCAAACATAAAACTAAGTTCAGCAAAAGAACAAGAACCCACTGATAACAGAGAAATCAAATAATTAATCCCACGGTGTCTGTGGTAGTGTTTGAAGTCAGAAAAATGGTAAAGCATTTCAAATGACCATGTTAAATTTTAAAACCATTTTATTATCTTAAGAATGAGTTGTTTCCATCTGCTTGTAAAATTTCTGGCAAATGGGTCCATTTTAGATGATGAATTTCTATCTTCAAATGCCATTAGAATGGTAATTTCATTTTTTATGCGGTCTGAAACCTTCCTATCAAATTGAGGTTAAGGATTTAGGTTCTACCAAAAAATGCAGCAGAGTCCTTTTCTTTCTTTCAGCTAATAGTACAGAAAAGTTTTAAAGTACAAACCTGGATTATGGTCTCCAAAGATGACTTCCGCGAGTGCTTTTGCACCAGCTTCACCAGGGTAACCAATCCAAAGAATGCTAGCAACTTTCGGGTCTAGTTTGGCAAATGATACATCAAGCGGTCCTCCACCAGTAAGAACCAGAATCACTGGCTTTTTACTAGCTGCTGCAACAGAAGATACCAGAGCCCTTTGTTTACCAGGTAACAAAAGACTAACCCGGTCAAGATCTTCAGTTTCTTGTGACAAATCAAGCCCAGCAACTACAATTACATAATCAGCACTTTTGGCAATATCTATTGCTTCGTGAAATTGAGCATCAGAATAACAAGAAACATCAGGGCAACCAACTGAATAAGATGTCTCTGTTACATGGGATTTTAGTCCAGCAAAAAGGCTGAGTGGATCACATGGATATCCTACAATATTAAGAAAGAAAATTAATTTATCAAAGCATATATGGAAGTCACAGAACCTCAACAAGGATGAGAAAACCCTGCAATTACATGACCTTTGCATGTTTGGACTTGACTATTTGTGTAATGGTGCACCACATTTGGAAATTAAGATAGACATTTTTGTGAATTAGATCAAAGGTTGTGATGAAAACAGTGAAAACTAAACTGTTTAACTTGCTGTAGGTGGCAATTTAACAGTCTAATCTAAGACTCTAGTAACTGAGCCCAAAGAAAAAAAATGAAAAGATTAAAAATAAAGGTGGAATTTGAACTTAATATACCACAATCTATAGCATGTAATACCTGTGTAGTCACCACCCAAATTCGTTGCATTGTTTGCCAGTGGGCCAATAATAGCCAGGGAAGAAACAGCTTTCTTATTCAATGGCAGGAACTTCTTATCATTTTTAAGAAGCACAATGCCCTGCCTTGCTGCTTCAAGTGCTATTTTCTTATGTTCTTCAGTACAAACAGCTTCAGGTCCCAGTTTTCCAAACTGCCCTTTTTGGGGGTCTCCATCAAACATCCCAAGTCGGAGTTGAACCGAGAAAAGATTGAGAAGAGCTCTATCTATATCCTCTTCTCGCAACTTACCTTGATCAACTGCTGATTGAGCATGGCGGATCACATATGAACCACAATTAATATCCATACCTACATATAACGAACTCTCTTGTTACGAATGGATAAACACATATAAGCATTTATTGATAAAGATTATAGACAAGTTCAATAGAATAAGGGACAATTATACATGCCTGCTTTAAAAGCAATAGCAACTGCATCCTCAGGGCTTTTTGTATAGTTCTGATACTCGAAAATTGTGGCCACAGCATCACAGTCTGAGACGATGTATCTGTATTTGTCAGGGTTTACATATGATTACAGACAACCAAGTTTCCATGATTCCATCATTTCATATTACATAAGCTCTCAAAATGCTTACCCTTCAAAGCCCCATTCTGTTCGAGCTTTTGTTAAGATATCCTCTCTTGCGCATGCAGGCACTCCATTAACTTGATTATAGGAACACATTAAGCAACTTGCTTTGCCTTGTTGTATGCAACTACGAAATGGTGGCTGATATGTGTCCTCTAAATCTTGCTCTGTAACCTAATTGGCAATGGCAAATCAAGTGTCAAATCAAATAGATTTAACATTCAATTTGAGATTCAGTCCAACAAATCTTGCTAAGTACTTGAAATTGCAAAAGAGTTCATTTGGCTAGGACTGCATTTGAAATAAACGAGGATTTGGATGTGTTTCAACTTTCAAGTGAAGAATCATAAAACAATCAACATGATGTCAAATTTCAAATGCCACTTTATTTAAAATTCTTATCTATTCAAATGGATCATAAAATGATTTTCAAGCAACCAAAGCAATTATATTAAGGGTGAATTAAGCCATATGAGGCTAGGACTTTGTTAGTTCCTTGCCTCGGCCACTTGATGATTATTCAATTACTTTGGGTCCCCAAGGTGGGCTACTAGAGGAATATCCGCTGGAGGGCCACCTGCAACGGCAAGCACTCCTATAGCTGATATTTCCCCTGCCTTAGGCAACTCAAGAAGAATCACAGCAATTGTGGTAGACTGACTCTCAGAAGATCAATTTGTCATCTTATTTTGAGGTAGCCAATGATGTTATGATTGAAGGAAAGATTTTAACTCTTTAGTATTTTGAAGAAGACCTTAGAAGTAGCACAACCTTAGAAGTAGCACAAGGAGTAGCATTGGTGTAGCTCCTTCGGTGAGAACCCTTCAAGTCTGTTATTCAGCTTGATGTGTTATGGAATTTGGCCTTCTTGTGATTGTTGTTGTGAAGTTAACTAAGGGTTGGGGTTGGGTTGGGGGGGTGAAGAGGAAGAAGGCAAATGGGTAGGAGAGAGGGAGAGGAACTAGGACGAGGAGAGTTAGGGATTAGAATAAGGCAAATGTAGTCATTTTATAATAGACTAATGGCAAAAGGCTTTAAAATTAGATGGAATGACAAAATAATAAATGGAACTAAAAGTTAGGGATGTACTAGGGTATAAACAAACCAAGTCAAGCCAAACTTTTAAGAACTTAGGCTTGGCTCATAAAAAAAATTTTGATCTCAAGTTCAACTCGTTTAGAAAACGAGCCAAATATCAATATGCTCTAGCTTGGCTAGTTTAGAAAACGAGCTAAGCTAAGTCTCAAGCAGCTTGAGAGCAGTTCTACTCATTTACATCATTGATGAGTTTTAGATATAGGATTATGCAGTTCAAACTACGTTAGTTTTAATTAGATCTCACATAAAAATTAACTTAATTTTCATAAAAAAATTAAATTTAAATTATGAATAACTATATTTTATGAATACATTTTATATATTGATTATATCATAATTTTAAACAATATATTATTTTTAGAGTAGTCATAAATAAAATAATTATATTTATAATATTATGGAGTACAATACCTAATATAAATATTTTTTACAAACGAATCCACTTATTTAACGAGTTTCATCACAAGCCTGCTCGTGAGCCCGTTTAACGAGCCAAATTCTGCAAAGCTTGAATTCCGCTTATTTTACTGAGTAAAGCCTCAAACAGCTTATGTGCAGCTTGGCACGTTTACACTCCTAGGATGTACCAATGAGTTTCTCAAAATAGAGGGACTAACTAATAAGTAATAGCAATACACAAGGACTTGAGCATAATCCACCCCTACTTTAAACTGAAACAACCTAAACCCAGTTGCAATTGGTTAAACAGTAAGGATATCCAAGTGAAACGAAGTTAAGAAAGGAAGTCCTCCCACAACCAAATTCTTTTCTGAAGCCTACTAACAGCTGCAAACTATACCCAGTTGAAATTGATTAACCAATACTATAAAAGGTCTCACAATAATCATTTTTACTCACTCAGAAATTTACTAACAATTATGAAATGGATTAAAGAATTCCGTGAAAATGAAAGCTTACCACAGCGTTGAAGGAATATCTACTGAAATTGCCCCATTTTTCCAAGTCATAAGCAGTAAAATGTTTGCAACAAGCAGACAGCATAAGCCCATCACCAACTTCTCTTAACACCCTTTTCTCTCCAAATCCGTATCTATCGTTTCCTCGACCACCACCACCAACCTTCCAATTCCCACCTTGGAAACCCTTGACATACTCAATAGCATAAGCAGAAGCCACCATAGGATCCTCTCCAGGAGTTTCTTGGCCTCTTCCCCATCTGGGGTCCCTAAAAATATTAATATTAGGAGCCCAAAATGTCAACCCTGCTTGCCCAACATTGTACATTGCTCTAGCCTCTATAGCAACAGCCGAACCAATCAAGAACCAAAGAGTCCTATTAAAAGCAGCAGCTGATACAATAACTTGAGGGAAACCTGTGGCCGAAAAAACAGGCCCACTTCTAAAGGAGACACCAGGGCCATTAGTGGCAATTCCATGAAGAGACTCAGACCACCACTCATAGGGTGGGATGCCAAGTCTTGGGATCCCTGAAGCATTGTCTGATAGTTGTAAGATCTTTTCTTGGAGGGTCAATAGAGAGATGAGAGAGTGAGCTCTTGCAGGAACAGATAGGGATTTATTGCAGAAAGGGTAGGAGTTATGGTGTGGAGACTGGCATGGGAACTGAGGGATCACTGATTTGGAGATAGAGATGGAGAGATTGAGAAATACTAGGAAGAAGAAGCAGGATCTCCAGTGAAGGGACATTGGGGTCTCAAAGTTGGCTAAAAGACCCTTTCCCCTTGGGTACTTTGAAAGTTGAACGTTGAGTTAGGAGGATTGGAATGGTTGGTCTATATAGTTGGTTATGATGTCAAACTAATAATTGGAGGATTTTGGGGGCTATCTGCTGGATCCTTATCAGAGTTAAACTTATATGCTCAATTTGGGAACTTTTTTTCTTTTATTACCTTTTTTATATAAAAAATTTGGAAGTATAAATGGAATTATTTTCAAGTTTTGTCTATACAAGACAATTATTTAATTATTTGTTGAGTCATTTGTAATTTTTAAATCAATTTTCTAATTATTTTTTATATTTTAAAAGATATAATTCAATGCAAATATTATATATATGATAAATATATTTTAATAATTAATTTTTTTATCAAAAATTTTAATAATTAATTATATTGAAATTCATATAAAATTCACATAATCAATTATAATAATAGTCAGATGCTTCAACATTTACGACTTACTTCCTTTTTGTTGATTCGCTGTTGAATGAAATTTTCAGATTTTCTACTAAAATTAAAATAATGCTTGATTCTTTTGAAAAAAAAAATACATATTATTTTATTATATTTAATAAACCTTTGTGCTAATTTAATTGTTACATAGAACAGGAAAATATTTTTTAAAAGGGAAAAGGAAAATATTTTAAACACATACCAATGAGAACAAAAAAAATCATAAAATAATAAAGATGGATAAGTAAATTAATCTTTTGAGAAAAACATAAATAATCATTAATAATATTAAAACTTTAAACATTACAACCTACTTCTGCATATTAGATGTAGAGTTTTCTATCATAAATAATAAAATTAAGTAATTTTTTTAATACGATAATATTAGATCTTTATGCTTGAAAATGATCTTGATAAAGATATAAATTCCCCAAATAGTTACTAGTCCTTTATTTATATTTAATTTGGATGACAAAATAACATCTTTGAATCTTTCATGCCTATATTGTTTTTTCAGAAACTTGATGTATATGAAACACACAGATAAGTTCAAGCCATTATGCATCAATGTAGAAACAGGTCTCATTACTAAGCTCCATTGATAAAATATTCACATTTCCAGCCAAATAAAACAAACAATTGTACTTTTATTTATAATAGCTAAACCAAATCCTTATGATAGAAGGGGTAACTATAAAAATTGAGAGAAATAAATTCAAGATCTATCAATAAGAATAAATCTGATAACAAATTTCTAATATCCGTTCCAAAAGAACATAGATCTGAGTGTTATTGAAAGAAAACACAAAAAAACAAATATACAAAAATAAGAAAAGAAAAGGAATAAGAAAAGATCTAAAGGAGGGAGGAAGAGGCTATAACCAACAACAAGCAACCTCTCCGTCAGATCTAGTTATTACCCTTGTAACTTTTAACTTTAATTAATGTTGTTTGGATACTTAAAAGAAAATAGGTTAACTTTTCGCTTCATTAATATTTACGCTTTATTGGGAGGTTAAGTGTTAACTTTAGAGGCCCAGGTCAATAATTACCCGACTTAAAGGTTAAAATTTATAAGGGTAATATTTAACCCTTAATTTTTACCTTAAAGAGTGTTTGGTACGATATTAACAATAGTAATTGTTATTCTTATAACTTTTAACCCTTATTAATGTTATTTAGATAATTAAAAAAAATAGGCTAAATGTTAACCATGAAGGGCCTTCGTTAATAATTTCCCTTCTTAAAGATTAAAACTTATAAGAGTAACATTTAATTGTAACACCCAAATTTTTAAATAATTATTTTGTTTTGATACTGATGAATTCATTAATATAATTGTTCAGATAATCAAAATCAGTCTTCTTCTTTCGTCCAGTCACCACAGTGATATCTAATAGATTTATGAGTAGATATTGATTTTATTTATGATTCCAATATTATTATATATTCAAGGCACACTCATGCATCATTTATAAGTATATGTATATAGCTATTATTAGGCATGCCTTGTGTTGCATTCTTATTTGATGAAATCGATATGGGTGTCGCCTTAGGGTAATTTGAAGCTCTGTGTGCGTGTTGGTGCGTGTGGCGTGGTACTGGATATGGGTAAGACGGGCAGATTGGTTGAGCTAGTATCGCTGGGGCCCGATCCTTTTTGTGATAAGTCAGGGTGAGTATGGCTTTAAGTTGATTTCGCTGACCCCCACATTTAGATTATTAAGAAAAAGTCCAGCTCGAGTTGATCTCGCTAGCAGGCATTAGATTAAAAGAGTTGTATAGGGGCTCAGCTCCCATATGTATACATATGTTGATGTGACATACGGGTGTGTGAGTATTTCAAATTATTCTTTATGCAAATATTATTTGAATTTAGTTGAATATTTTGGTATTTGCTGCATTTCATCTTTAGGAATGCATTAGTCTTAGGTAGTTATAGAAATTATATTTAAAATCAATATCTTATTCTATGAGTTGAATACTCACTTTTGTTCAGCTATTTTTCCCAGGTGACAGGAGGGCTCTTTGAGATTTACATGCTTTCTTTCTCCCAGGTTTATGAGCAGAAGTTTTATTATGATTTTATTTTCTTATTTTTTTAATCTAGAACTCCACATGTACTAGTAGGGTTCTAAACTGGTTGGGACTGTAATGATTTATTTCTTTGAATTTGTAAACATATTTTATGGATATATTGGAATGTATGAGATGGGTAATCACTATGGTGAGGGAGCTGAGCTCCCACTTGATTATCTAATTACTTGAGGATTGTGACGGTGAGCGAAGCTCTCCAAATTGAGATATTTTGTGCTTATAGGACGAGCGAGCTAAAAACTCTCTATTGGATAGTCTAATTTATGGTTAGACTATATTCATTTATTTCCTTGAAATTGGGCTATAATTATGGACCTTATAGTTGGGCTAAAAATAGTTAGGCTTACTACAGGCTTTGGGGGTCTTATGCTGACCCAAGTTCTAGTATTGGTTCGGCCTAGAATTTAGGTCATGACAAAGTTGGTATCACAGCCTAGGCTTTAGGTTCATGGGAAAGTATGTACCTAGAGTTGTCATATGCGAAGTATAGGATCCTATTTCGTCTTCTTCTGTAATTCCTTATTTTTAGATTATGTATTTCTTTCTTGGGTAGCATAAAAGTGCTTCAATTTAGTGTCTCATTTTTTGTGGAGTGCATGTGATGTGAACTTGAGCTATCATACGTGCTGAAGTCTGCTGTGGAGATATATGCTCCAAGAAATAATGTGTTTCTGTCAGTTTGGGGCTAAGTGGCATGCTTATCTAGCACAAGCATGAGTACATAAAAGAGTCATGACAATATAGTTGCCCTAAATAGGAGTGAGGGTACTATTACTGGTAGTCATAAGTGGATAGCCTAGTCATAGTAAATTTATATTATCAGGGGGTTAAAGAGAAATGAGAGGTTATGAATCCTGGTCTGTTAGGACGTACCGTAGTAACCTATACAACATTCTCGATGTTTGTGCTGTAAGGTATAAATTACAGTACCAACATGAGATTATTGTGTAGAGTTGCGTGCTTCCCTGTGGTGCTCCATAATAAGGGTGTTTGCAGATGACCTCTATTTTGGTATATTTATGCTAGAACAGAGTTCTATTTTTGCAAAGAAGTTCGAAACTCCTACTTAAGGGTCTAAAACCCCTGAGCTAAAATATTAAAAGGTCCCAGTGGGGCAGTAACTAAAGTCAGTGACTCAGTTACCCTAGCAGGAGTTAGAGTATAGCAAGAGTTGCCATAAGATTAGAAGTTTCAATATAGTCATAAAGTAAAGGTAACACCCGCAAAGTGAGACCATATGGTCTCTGATGTGGTGTTTTGGATAATTTTGGCATTACAATGGACGTTTTGCCTAAAATTTAGTGAAAATAGTATCTTCTTTATGTAGCAGCAAGGCACAAAGAATGACTTTGCTTCCCTAAAAAGCAGATCAAATGCTATGAATGGTGTTCATATCTTATGAAATGACGCTTTAAGGAGTTTGCAGTATGATAATAGAGCAGATAACCTAATATGGTTATGGTAAGATGACAGATGCAGTACTTCTTTTGTAGTCAGTTGTGATGTAGGGTATGGTCTTGTCTTTTCAAGAGAGACAAAAGGTTACTACTATTGATGGTGACCTACAGAATAGTGTCCCAAATGGGACTGTAGAGTGTGGTAGAGAGTTATCAACTCAGGTATCCTGGAAAGGGTACAAGTTCCATTGTAGGAGTCATAAGTGATCATATCATGATCGATGTACAGCCTTTGATTTGAATGACAGATTTGGGTACTCAATATCTTAAGTTTTGGATAAGTGAGTGGATATGGGAAAATAAAATCCCTATAGATCCCCTCTTTGAGATAGTAAAGGGTAGTATGTAGTCTAAAGGACAGAAATAGAAATTGCATAGTGAATGCATGGCTACTATTCCCTGAGTTTCACCTTAGCTTCTTATTACTCAAGACAAGAGTATACTCTAAGTAAAGGAAAGGATAAGGACAGAAGTTAGCATAGATAAATCATAAAATATGTATATATATAGAAGAAGTGTAGAAGGGAAAGATAAAATAGTTGGTTCAGATGTAGCAGGAGAAACAAGACGAATACCAGTGAAAGTGCTAGCTAGAATGGTCTGACGACCAATTCTGAATAACACCAAGGTGTAGATGATTGATAGAGATAGTGAAAAGGTATAAGTTTTTGGCATGGCAATAAAGTCAAGAAAGAGAATAGAGCTAAAGAATAGAATAGTTAAAGTTCAGATTTGGGTAAGATAAAAGGAGTTGGCTAAAGAACAAACTGAAAGGCCCAAATTAGAATAAGATTAGGAAGAGTAGAGTCAAGATATAGAGGAGGCAAAGTGCGATTCTAGGAAAGGTAGCAAGATAAACAGAAAAGTAATGATAGAGAGCTTAGAAAAGAACGGCATTAGGGAGAACGTTTGTCAAGGTATAGAACCTAGAAGTGCAGAACTTAGAGTAAGTCATAGTTGATATAGTGTTAGGAGCCAGATCATGAAGCTCAGAGTTATAAGATCTGGAATAGATTTTATCTGTTTTCTGTCCCTAAGGTAAAATGAGGGGCAATGGGACAAGGACTTTTTAGATTGTTAATAGTATGAGAAAAGATAGGTGAGGTATGCAACCAAAGTAGGTAGTAACCAGAGGGTATGCAATAGTAACTTGAATTTTCTTATTAGACAAAAAAGCAAAGTCAGTAAATAGTAAATTGAATAAAACTCAACCTAATGGATTCAAATATGCCTGATGATAGAAAAGAATGAGGGATAATGGTACAGAGATTTGATGCTAGAATTCAGAATGGTGAGACCTATAGTCTGTAATCGGGAGTTAGGCAAGTGTTTTCAGTGTGACCAACTAGGTAACTTTGTGAGGAAACATGAGTGACAGTTTGATAATAGGTAATAAAACAATAGTAGAGGACAAGATAGGTATAAATGTTACTCACAAGTTACTAAGAAGTACAAAGATCAAAGTAATGAATGAAAGACTAGAGATAGTTCTGGAAGGATTGGATAGTAAGAGGTATTTTTCAGAATACCGCAGAAGACAAGAACACATGATAATAATGCTAGGTATGAAATACAAATGGAGTGTAAATAGATATAGTAAATTATGAGATTATATACCAGGCAGAGCAGTGGTACAATAAAGAGTTGGTGCACTGAAATCTTATAGGTAGAGCACAATAATTGCGAAGAGATGATGAAAATTGAAGAGGAGGATCAAGAGATATGGGTAAATTCAAGATTGAAGTCTGAAAAGTTGTAGGCGATAGATGTAGCTATATCAAGAAGAATGAATGTGTAAAGTATCTTATCTGGGATTGTGGTATAACACCCATTTCTCACTACCGTGATAGTTCAGGTTAAAATTATAAGTTCAAGGATACCAATCCAACCATGAAGAGGAATTCCCTACAAAAGATGGTAGGGAATGATAATATTTTGATGGTCATATTAAGAAGGAGATACAGGAAGAATCATCCATGGGGAATGAACTTGTGTTCCATAAAATGAGTAGTAGGTTAGTACTATAGTGTGATACTATATAGTGGATGTGCTAGTAAAAACCAATCACAGAGTTAGAATTCTGAAAGTAATGGAGTTAGCAACCAAGTTAGGATTAAGAAATAATAAAAAGGTGTATTTCCATATTCCTAGAGTGCAAGAGTTTAGCTTTGATGATGACAAAAGTATATCTCTATACAATCTAGTTTCAGCTATAAGTGCCAGAAAGATGTTAAGGCATGGCTATCAAGGTTATGTGGCACTAATGAGGGACACATTTGTTGAAGGCACTTATGTGAAAAATGTACCTATTGTTAGGGAATTTATGGATTTTTTCCTGAGGAGCTTCCTGGAATGCCACCTGATAAGGAGATTGAATTCTATATAGATATTGTGTCGAGTATTAACCCCATTTCTGTATCACCCTACAGGATGGCGCCAGTGAAGTTAAAAGAATTGAAAGAACAACTGTAGGAACTTCTGGATAATGGCTTTATCTGGCCAAGCACATCACCTTGGAGTGCTCCTATTTTATTTGTAAGAAAGAAGGATGGGTCATTGAGGTTGTGCACTGACTATAGACAGCTGAACAAGGTGACAGTTAAGAATAAGTATCCGTTCCCTTGGATTGATGAGTTGTTTGACCAGCTACAAGGAGCAAAATGCTTCTCTAAGATAGACCTACGATTGGGTTATCATCAGCTAAGAATAAGGAGTGAGAATGTGATAAAAAAAGCATTCAGGACTAGGTATAGTCATTATGAGTTCTTGATGATGTCGTTTGAACTCACTAATGCCCCAACAGCCTTTATAGATCAAATGAACAGGGTGTTTAGACCATTCTTGGATCGCTTTATCATTGTTTTCATAGATGATATTTTAGTATATTTTCAGATTGAGGAAAAACATGCTTGACATTTAAGGATGGTGTTACACACCTTGAGGAAGCATCAGCTGTATGCTAAGTTTTCGAAGTGTGAGTTTTGGCTGAAAAGCATTTCATTCTTGTGACATATGGTCTCTAGTGAAGGCATTCAAGTGGATCCCAAGAAAATTGAAGTAGTAACTAATTGGCTTAGGTCTATTACAG
The DNA here is from genome assembly GCF_030052815.1 of Hevea brasiliensis. Taxonomy (NCBI): domain Eukaryota; kingdom Viridiplantae; phylum Streptophyta; class Magnoliopsida; order Malpighiales; family Euphorbiaceae; genus Hevea; species Hevea brasiliensis. Next base: position 92,069,225 of record NC_079502.1, read on the forward strand.
TCACTGAGGTGCAAAGTTTTCTAGGCCTAGCGGGTTATTAGAGGCACTTTATATAAATATTCTTCAGGATAGTAGCTCCTTTGACACAGTTGACTCAAAAGAATGTCTTATTTTTCTAGTCAGATGAGTGTGAGGAAAACTTCCAGAAGCTTAAGAACTATTTAATTTTAGCTCCTATGTTAACTTTACCTATGAGTGGAGAAGGGTATACAGTATACTATAATGCTTCTAGAGTTGAATTAGGGTGTGTTTTAATGCAGCATAGTAAAGTGGTGGCTTATGCTTCTAGACAGTTAAAGAAGTACGAGCAGAATTACCCCACTCATGATCTGGAAATGGCAGTTGTTGTCTTGGCACTAGAAATCTGGAGGCACTACTTATATGGCGAAACGTGCGAGATATGCACAGACCATAAAAGCTTGAAGCACATCTTCCAGCATAGAGATTTAAATTTAAGGCATAGGAGATGGATGGAGCTGCTGAAAGACTATGATTATACTATCTAGTACCACCCAGGTAAAGCAAATGTGGTGGCAGATGCTTTGAGCAGAAAGTCTTTTGGTAGTTTGGCTCATATAACAACAAAGAGGAGACCGTTAATACAAGAGTTACATGAACTAATGGATTAGGTTTTGATGTTGGATATAACTACTTCGGGTGTACTTTTGGCACATTTCAGAGTACAGCCAGATCTATTGGATATAATTAGAGTTTTCTAGCACAAGGACTCATAATTAATGTGGATTGTGAAAAGGGTGCAGCAGGGAGAAGATTATGAATTTGGGTTTGATGGAGATGGTACCCTTATGTAAAGCTCCAAGGTATGTGTGGCAGATGTGGACCACTTAAGAAATGAAATTATATAAGAGGCACATTATACACCTTACAGTATTCACTCAAGATGCACAAAGATATACCATGATGTGAAGATAGGTACTGGTGGAATGGTATGAAGGGAGACATAACAGACTTTGTGTCTAAGTGTCTAGCTTGTTAGAAAGTAAAGTTTGAGCATCAGAGGCCATCAAGAAAGTTGTAAGAGATCCCCATCTCAGAGTGAAAGTGGAAAATGATCACCATGGACTTCGTGACTGGGTTAGCTCGTACTACCCGAGGGTGTGATTCTATATGGGTGATTGTGGACCGTCTAACCAAGTCGGCTCACTTCTTACCAGTACGGACCACCAATTCTATTGCCCAGTATGCAAGGGTGTACATTCGTGAAATAGTTAGATTACATAGAGTTCCTGCTTCCATAATATCTGACAGAGGGCCCCAGTTCACTTCTCAGTTTTGGAAAAAATTTCAGGAGGCACTTGGCACACAGTTGAACTTTAGTACAGCCTTTCACCGTCAGACAGATGAACAGTCTGAAAAGACAATTCAGACATTGGAGAATATGCTTTGCATGTGTATCATGGATTTTAGAGGTCAATTGGATAATCAGCTACCATTAGTGCAGTTTGCTTATAATAACAGCTATCATTTCATTATTGAAATGACATCCTATGAGGCATTATATGGTAGGAAGTGTAAGTCCCCTCTATGTTGGATTAAAGTTAGAGAGGCGAAAGTACATGATTTAGATCTGGTACAGTACACTTCAAAGATGGTTCCTTTGATCGGAAAATGTTTAAAGACAGCTTTCTGCAGGTAGAAGAGTTATGCAGATCCAAAGAGGAAAGGTATAGAATTTACAGTGGGTGACTATGTGTTCTTAAAGATCTCTCCCATGAAAAGGGTCATGAGATTTGGGAAGAAAGGCAAGTTGGTACCCCGTTATATAGGACATTTTGAGATCACGGACAGAGTGGGAACAGTTGCCTATCAATTGGAGTTGCCACCAAATCTTTCTCATGTCCACCCAGTATTCCATATTTCCATGCTTAGAAAGTATATTCCCGATCCTTGTCATATGCTGCAACCAGATACAGTGGAGTTAAATGAGGACTTAACCTTCGAGGAGCAGCCAATAGCCATAGTGGACTATCAGATGAGACATTCGGTCAAAGCATATCTCTATAGTTAAAGTCTTGTGGAGGAGCTAATCTGTAGAGGAATGCACCTGGGAGTCAGAGCGAGATATGCACAGCAAGTACCCGTACTTGTTTAATATGTAATTCTGTATTTTTATTCTGCTTTTATCTAAAATTCAAGGATGAATTTTCTGTAAGGAGAAAAGAATGTAATACCCCAAATTTTTAAATAATTTATTTTGTGTTGATACTAATGAATTTATTAATATAATTGTTTAGGTGTTAGAATCAGCATTCTTCTTCTGCCCAGCTACGCAGTGATATCTGATGGATTTGTGAGTAGATATTGATTTTATTTATAATTTCAATATTATTATATATTCAATGCATACCCATGAATTATTTATAAGTATATGTATATGCTATTATTAGGCATGCCTTGTGTTGCATTCTTATTTGATGAAATCAATGTGAGTGTTGCCTTAGGGTAATTTGGAGCTCTATGTGTATGTTGGTGCGTGTGGCGTGGTACTGGATATGGGTAAGATGGGCAAATTGGCTAGAGCTAGTCTCGCTGGGGCCAATCCTTTTTGTGATAAGTTGGGGTGAGTATGACTTTGAGTTGATCTCGTTGACCCCGCATTTGGATTATTAAGAGAAAGTCCAGCTTGAATTGATCTCGCTGGCAGGCATTGGATTAAGAGAGCTGTATAGGGGATCAGCTCCCATATGTATACATATGTTGATGTGACATACGGGTGTATGAGTGCTCCAAATTATTCTTTGAGTGCTCCAAATTATTCTTTGTGTGAATATTGTTTGAATTTGGTTGAATATGTTGGTATTTATTGCATTTCATCATTAGAGATGCATTAGTCTTAGATAGTTATAGAAATTATATTTAAAATCAATATCCTACTCTATGAGTTAGACATTTACTCCTGTTTAACTATTTTTTCTCAGGTGACAGGAGGAATCTTCAAGATTAACCTACTTTCTTTCTTGTAGGTTTATCAGCAGAACTTTTATTATGATTTTATTTACTTGTTTTATAATCTATAACTCTGCATGTACTAGTAGGGTTCTAAACTGGTTGGGACTGTAATGATTTATTTCTTTGAATTTGTAAACATATTTTATGGATATATTAGAATGTATAAGATGGGTAATCAATATGAATGAGGGAACTAAGCTCCCATTCGATTATCTAATTGTTTAAGGATTGTGGGGGTGAACGGAGCCCCCCAAATTGAGATATTTTGTGCTTACAGGTCGGGCGAACTAAAAACTCTCCATTGGATAATCTAATTTATGGTTGGACTCTGTCTATTTATTTCCTTGAAATTAGACTATAATTATAGGCCTTATAGTTGGGCTAATAATAGTTAGACTTACTACGGGCTTTGAGGGCTTTTTACTGATTCAAGTCCTAATGCCAGTTCAACCCAGAATTCGGGTCGTGACATTAATCCTAGATTTTTACCTTAAGGAGTGTTTGGTACGAAGTTAACAATGGTAATTGTTACCTTTGTAACTTTTAGCTCTTATTAATATTATTTAGATACTTAGAATAGAGTAAGTTAAATGTTAACCTTAAGAGGCCTAAGTTAATAATTATCCTCTTTAAAGGTTAAAACTTATAAGAGTAACATTTAACTCTTGATTTTTTAGCCTTTTACCAAACACACCGTAAGGATAAATTTCTATTAACTCCTGAAATATTGTCATTATTTATAGTTTGATCCCCTTCCTCTTTGTCTCTCTCCCTTTTCATCTCATTATCTCTCTCTCTCTCTCTCTCTCTCCATTTTTGTTCTCTCTCTAGCTTCTATGTCTCTCCCTTTATCCCCGGTTGTTGTATCTATGTCCCTCTCTACCTTTCTTCCCATTTTGTCCATTTCTTTATCTCTTTTTCTCTCCATTTCTGTTTCTTATTCTCTCTTACCCTCTATATGTAAGTGTGCCTCTCTCCCCAATTCTATCTCTCTCATTCATTTCGCCTTCTTTTTCTCAATCTCTCTATCTTCCACAATGGATCACAAAAGCCTCCAAAAACCAACACAAACAAACATTTGGAATAAAAAAGATAGATAATTGCACTTCTTTCAAAATAAAATCATAACAAAATATAACAAAAATACACAAGAAAATTTTAATTTCAATCAGCTTCTAAACTCGGACCCATCTTGTTAATGTTGGGTGGTGGAATCGGGGTTCTTGGGGACTAGCTTTGTCGTTTGGTTTGAGTCTATGGTGGTTTCTATGGCTTTCCCTTAGTTTTGTCTTTTTCATAGGATTTACCTAAATTAGTGTAGCAACTTAAGACAAAACCGGCCATAGGCCAAAATGTTCAGTAGATTTCTCCAACCCAATTCAAGAACAAATATTTATGGTTCTTCTGTGAACAACGGTACAAAATTCATATGATCATTGTCTTAACTTGCACCATTAAGAATCTAGGAGATGGATAGTCAGAACTCATCAGAAGGATCGTCAGAGGAAAAAATTGACTCCTATGAAGGAAATATCATCTCTTGACTTGAAAAGGGGTATTGAGATTACTAAAGCTCTGCGATTACATATGAAAGTTCAGAAATGGCTGCATGAACAGCTTGAGATTCAACGAAATTTACAGTTACGAATAGAAGAACAAGGGAGGTACCTCCAATGCATTGCTTTGATTATGTTAGAACCACTTAAGACAATAGGTTAGTGATAAAAATTTGTTCATCAGACTCTTGATTTCATTTAGATTTAATTTTTCCACCATATGTTTTCACCTGTGATAATTAAATATTGACTTCACTGCTTAAATTAAGCTCTATAATCTTAGTTATGTTTAGATTCATGGATTTAAAACCATCGATTTGAAAATTTAAAAAATCATAATTATGAAAAAGAATATTATAATCCCACCCGTTAAATTAAAGCTGAATAATAGTAATCCTCAATTTGGTAAATGGAAGCAAATCCACGACCGCCAATTAGAAAATTGGAAATGGTGGTTCTCTGTAGCACTTCGTTTGCATACGGCCTGTCGCTTGGGCCTTAACTTGGCCCAGCTAATGGAGATAATCAAATCAAGATATCTTATTTAATTAATTGTACTTATTATTTTATTGAAATAATATAATTTAATATTTATTTTTAAAATTACACTAAAATTTTATTAATGGTAAAATTCTTAATTAATATGTTAAACATAGTTTAAATTTATATTAAAAGAAATAAATTTTTTATTTCTTAAATAATTATTAATTATTTTTTTAAATATTTATTCATAAGAATATAACAATATAATATCTTATTTTTTTAATAGTAAATGATATAAATTTGTATTTATAAAAAATATAAAAATATATATCATTTAATTTTAAATTTTAAAATAAGCTAATTAGTAGAGCGATTTCTATTTTTCAAATATTAAATTGTAAATATAATTTTATATTATAGGAATTCTATTTTCATTTATTAAACTATAATGTTTTTTTTTTTTATTTTAGCTTTGAATTGAAAATTTTTTGAAAGAATTTTATTGGTGAGAAGCGTCTTGTTCTTAATAACCGCAATCTTTTATTATATATTGACACTTATCATTATCGGATTAAGCCAAATTAAATGGCAATATTTTAATATAATATTTGAAATCCAATATGCCGAGTCTCAATATTTTAACATGATATTTAAAGCTAAATGGCAAATTTTTGTGAGTCAATTTTTCAGTCTCAGCTTTAATAGGTAAATATTATTTACGGCCACTTAATTTTATAAATTTTTTATAAAAGATATTTAATATTAATTTTTTTATAAAATTTATTAAATTTTAATTTTATTTTATAAAAATTATTATAATTAAAAATTTTTATATTAATTTATTAATCTATTTATTATTTTATAAATAAAATTATCTTATTTTATTAATTTAAAAAAAATATAAGATATAAAATACATCTAACTATCCTTTTATCATCAAAACTCTTTTTTTTTCTCTATTAACAATTATTAGTTAAGTAATCTTATTTATAAAATAATTAAAAAATGATTAAGTTAATATAAAAATTTTTAATTTTTAATTATAGTGATTTTTATAAAATTAAATTAAAATTTTATAAAATTTATAAAAAAAATTAAAATTTAATAATTTTTATATAAATAATCGTAAAATTAAATAATTATATTATATATATATATATATTTACACTTTTTTTTTTTTAAGTTGTTTTAGCTAATTTTTTCAGCTTGGAAGGCTGGAGGAGACAAGAATTAATGCTGTATGCCAAAAAATCTTCCGTGCAAAAAGTATTGTCCTAATCCTACACAACATTCCCCATATTCAGGATTCGGTGGTTGGTAATGCCGCTGCTGTTGCTATTATTATTATTATTATTATTATTTGAATACATTTATTCATACTTTAAAGATATATTTTTTTTAAATTATTTTTGCAATGCAATTAATTGAATTTGACTTTTCTTTTTTAATTTTATTTTGGGTGATAAGAAAAAAAAAAACATGATTTGAGATAAAGAAGAAAATGAAATTATGAATAATATTGTCAATTTTTTTTTTATTTACATGTTTTGTATTTTTTTTCATGAAATTATATTTAAAAAGGTAAACTATAATATAGGGTTAAAATGTATATGTAAAAAATAACTTCATGAAATTTACTTCTTTGAGAGTGTTAAATAGGAAATTAAATTAAAAAAAATGAGATTATATATATATATATATATATATATATATATATATATATATATATATATATATTGAAAAATAATATCATATATAATAGAGAAAATTCATCCTTTTTCATAATTTATAGCATAATAGTGGAAACTCCGATCTTCATTTAATAATAATAATAATAATAATAATAATAATAATAATAATAATAATAATAATGTGTTTTTAATTATCTCCATTTTCTAAAAATGTAATTTCATATAAACATCCTAAAACCCTTAAGATAGTGTTTGGTATAAATGAATTCTATAAAATTTTGTGAAATTAATTTGTAAATCTAAAATTTTAGCGTTCGGTTTAAATGAAAGTTTTTTTGGAATTCTTAATAATCAATTCGATAGAATTTATTATTAACTAAATCAAATTTTATCAAAATTGATAGAATTTACAAAAAAAAATTTAAATTTAAAATCATATATATTTCAAATGATAAAATTATTCTCTTATTATATATCATTTTATTTTATTTATTCTAAATACAAAATATACCAAATAAAGAAATTCATTTATAAATAAATTTTATTATAAAATTCATTTATAAATAAAATAAATTTTACTATAAAATTAAACTAAACAGATGTAAATCTCTTTGCACATTCCCTCCTCTATCTCATATTTCCTTTTCTTGGCTACCCAAATAGAAGTACCAAATTCCATCTTTGATATGCTCAAATGTCCTTAATTGTAAATGTGACTTTTAACATTGTCCTCTTATTTGGAAACTAGAATTTTACAAGAATTAATTCAATTAATTTTTTCTTTTTTTTCTCGTTTAAAAAATAAATAAAAAAGCAAGCATGCTTATGTGAAAATTCAATTGAATTCTTTAATTGCAAATGATTTATTCTAAAGGAAGCCTATAACTTACAGAATTTTTTTTTGTTTAGACTTGGTCCACCATGGACTCAAAACACTATGTGTATGGTGAAATTCATTTATTAAATATATAAGTCTTACATATTTATATATTAAATCTATGATAGACTGAATCTAAATAAGAATTTCCCTAACCTATAAATTAATGTAACACTACTAAAGACCCGCACAAACTTAATTTTGCTCCTGGCTAATTACAAAATCATCCATTTGATAATTGCTTCTTTCATTGATGGCCTCCACGAGTTTCTGCTCATTATCTTTCCACTTTGCTCTACCCAAATCTCCTATCAACTCTTAGGTTTTGATTGATATTGCTAACAAAAGCAATTCTTATATAGCACTTGGGTTTTAAGGTTGCACTTGAGTTTCTAACATGGCATCAAAATCTAATCTCTTTCCTTCATTTATTGCAGGTTTATGTGAAGGTGAGCTGTTAATCAAAAATTTTTCTTACAAGAAATTCTTTTTAGTCCCTCATCTCACATCACTCATCCGTTTGGAAAGAGGTAGAGTAAAATAAAGTTTTATAAAGTAAAATTTTTCAAAGCAAAGTTTTTTATAGCTTTCAAATCTTCATAAATTTTTAGTATTCAAGAGAAAGGAAAAATTTTTCAAAGTATTTGGAGATTTTAAAGATAAAACTTTGTTAGCCCACTAATTTAGTGGGTTGGAAGGTTTTCAAAAATCTCCAAAAATCATACTTTAAAAAAATCTTCTATCCTTCCAAACACAAGTTCAAGGTTTTTAAACTTTGAAAAACCTTCCGTTACTTTAAAAAACTTCTTCCCAAACAAAGGGTAAGATCTATTTATAAGCTATTAACACCTCTAACCCTAGCCCCTGATTTTAAGGTTGAGCTTGAGTTTCTAATATATATATATATCATGTCAATTAAAGGTTGGATTTAACTCTAATATCAGCAAGAATTTATTGTGAAAATGTGATTTTGCATTACAAGTTATCTATGAATAATCAAGGGATGTAAAGAAATATCAATAAGCTTGTATGTGTCGTATTAGGCGATAGTTAGAGACAATGCATTAATGTCAAAGTTGCTTGAAATTGAAGGGATGAATTCAGTGTGATAACAATTTCTCCATGTACAAAAATTAATGGGTAGTTTGCCAGACTGTAATGAGAGGAAATTGACAAAAAACATGAAGGTGGTGGTGACTTATTATGTACTTTTAGCAACTTTGACACGTGAAGATGGCAACTTAAACGTAAAAGACATACGAGTTACGTCCAACAAGATTGAATAAAGATGATATGTGGTTAATGATTGGGTGTGAATGAAATTAGGGTTTTAAGTATGCTACAACCCTAGATAAATTTCCACCACAAGAGATGTTGTAGTATGAGTTAAAAATGGAGTTAATCAAGTCATGCATTGATTACTGTTACAGTAAAATACAAAAACCCAGTTGGAGATTTTGAAGACACAATATCACGTGATTATTGAATAACCGACTATTAGATGAACAATCAAACCTAGAATTATATATGAATTGTAATGTCCCACTAATTCCCACTTCGGTGGCAATTCAAATTTGGTTAACCATTTTAGGTCCAATAGTATAAAGGCTTAAAAATTATTTAAATCGGTTAGACTAGATGATATAATTGGTATCAAAATTACCTTGACTTAGAAAATTATACAAAGCTGGTGAAATTGTAAAGAAAGGTATAGTATGATCAGAGATGAGCGGTTCCGCTTGAGTCACCAACAAATTACAATACCCAATAATTTGATCTTGAGTTAGCAATTGTATACACTATAGCATAACATCAACATGGATTAATAATTCATTAAAGGAATTTATATAGCTCATGTCCAACTACTAGAAACAACTTGAGTTAATTATTTTGAGTAAAAATTTAAAAATTATTTGGACCAATTAAGTCAAGGAGTTACATGGACCATTATCATAATCTACACTATATACACGATTTTTAAGTGTCTAACAGAACAATCATGTCGTTACTAAATCCTTAACAGTGGAAAAAAAATTAGTGGGTTAAGCATTTTGACTTGGTTGATGCATGTTTATGGTACATATTGACATTAGCCCTTTGAATTGAAACCAAAAAGTGGCTAGGTTGATAGCTTAATTGGGTGCTTCTAGGCTTTAACAATTAATACAATGATGATGAGTTTATGCCAGATTCCATCATAAAATTCAGCTCATCATTACCAAGTGTGTATTATGCAATGGTTAGATTCAGGCTGGCACTTAAGAATTTTCATTAAAGTTGCTCCCCACTATACAAGAAGGCACATTGCATGCATGAGCTATACAAGGTCAATGTGCCCATACTGTGAGGACCATTTTGCTCTAAATTTCAAGGGGATAGATATAAGTTGATTAAGCAATTGAAGACAAATTCTGCAGAAATTTAAAAAATGAAATGCATATGCAATGCAGGCCCTAGTTGGTCCATGAAAAGAGAAAAGGAATGGAGATGAATCGTGTCTGGGGCTAACAACAAACACAAAAGAAATTGGTGTCTAATCAAAGCAAGTGGATTTTAATTTGCATAAACATCCAAGCACAATATCATTTTAGTCTCAAACTCCAACTATAACAGTGAAAAATCCTCTCTTGATAGGCATGTGCATGGATATTTAGAAATTTTGTCTTTTACTATTTGTTCTTTGCGTGCTAATATAATAATATGGCTGTAAACTTCTTTAAATTATGTTTTTCTAAACCAAGATTTATTTTTTTTTAAATTCCTATTTTAAATTAAATGAAAAAGAAAATTTAAAAAAATGAACTAGCTGTTAATGTTAATTTTGCACGTCTTTTTATGGCTCTTCTTTAGAGTCCCTCGTTTTCTTGTGATGATCTGACCTTTGACAGCACCACCATTTCTTTTTTTACTAATTTTTCTCTTCAACACCCTTCGTGTATTGAGCCGTTGAATATAACTCTCTCTCTCTCTCTCTCTCTCTCTCTCTCTTTATACATATATATATAAATGATAGGATAAGGGCACTCAGAGAAAGACGTTCGTGAATGTTTAACATGTATCGAAACGTATTGATACGCGTTACTTAATACGATGATACTTGTCCAGTTCTACAGTATTAGTAAGGGTTAAAAGGGATAGAAATTGTAAGCAACAATGAGACTTATGTGGGCGTGAACAGATATGTGCAAGCCTGAAACTGATGGTGACAAGTGAGCGTAGTCCTTGTCTGCTTGTATAAGCTCAATGAGCCCTTCTGAAAGGCTTTGCAAGAGCAAGGAAAACCTCCAACCCCAAGTATTGCACGTTAGATCATTTGGTCACATTAGAGTAGAGCTAAATAAGCTCTTACTCCAGGAACCAAGGTCATGAAGGTTATGACTCTATTGGGTAGCACCCTATTGATTATTGAATAGAACCAAAGAGCATATGATTATATGGAGGAATGACGTGGGTTTGCACAGTTTTCTATCTCATGCAAATGGGCAGCTCCTCTTCAAACACCAGAGAATATGGGACCAGTCAGAGGACAATAAACCAATCAATAATAGAAAAAAATTATTGAAAAAGTGATTTTGTGGATAATGAAAATGAAAATATTTTTGGGCTTCTATGCAGTGTTTCATGCAAATTCTCACCAACGTACAAACAAATACCAGAGACACAGACAGCTGAATTTATAGGTAATAATGATAATAATATGATCCGGTTACATCCAACAAAAACGACAAAATGAAAATGAAAAACCCACCCAGAGTGGTGTCGTTTTGGGGGGGCCTCAGAAATGGAAGTTTAGCAGTGGTCTTTTCACAGCTCATAAGGGTTGGCTTTCTCACACCGCCCAAATCCGTGTATCTCATCCCTTGTCACTTCTGATCTGATCACTCCCTCTCTCACTCTCACTTCGCTCTTTGCTACTTCTGTATTAAATTATTTTTTTTCTTATTGTATTTGGTATATTTTTTATGAAATCGTTTGTTTTTTTTTTTACTTGGCAGTAAAGCCCTCATGTTATGCTCCAACTTAATACAAATTTCAACTCTAAAAAAAATATAAATTAAATTACTTTTTCATTCATATATTATAACATAATTAATATTTAAATTTTTATATTTAAAAAAATCTTATATTTTAATTTCATGACACACTTTCATCTTTCTATCTATTTATATCATTTTAATTATTAATTAAATGTGATTAATAAGGATCAAAGTATTAATAATAATAAAAATTTTAAATAAAAATATTTATAATTATAAAATTTGAGGACAGTAATAATTTAGATTAAAAAAGTATTAAGGTATTGTCACATTTTAAAGTCGTTGATGTTCAGTTAGTCAAACGTCTAATCGATGATGTGAGCCTACAAGAATAATAATTACAGCTCAAATTTTTTACATTTTAAAAAGATTTTATTAAAATATTAATGGTTAAATTATTTTTAAATTAAAAATGAAATTAAATATATTTTAATTATTTTATTAAAATTAAGTTTATTAAAATATTAAATGATTAAATTATTTAATTTTAAAATTTTGGAGATTAAATTATAAATTTAATTAAATTGAGAAATTAAATTATAATTTTTCCTAAAAATTATGTTCAAATGCCAAACTTTAATTGGGTATTGGAAAAGTTTAGTAACCTTTAATTATTGTTCTTATATAAGCAGATAAAGAGGATAAAATAAGAAGATAAGAACAAAAATAGAATAATGGTTTTAATATTAATTAAGATATATGATAATATAACTAAATATGGATGATTGAGGTTAGTGTAGGGATAATAATTAATTTGTTCAACTTGCAAGACTAATACAAACCAGAATAATGATGAGTATTTAACGACATAATTAGGATATTAGTCCATTAATTATTTAATTATTTTTAGGGGAAAACAACATCATTAACTAACATTTCTTTCAATTAAAGCCAAAATAAGAATTGGTGAAGCTTCAAACGAATCTTAACTAACTTTCTATTTCCTCATTTTTATTTGTGTTAAAAATATGGCATGTTATGTTACGTAACATAAATTTTTGGGGGTTTTGATTTGATTTAAAAATTAATTAAATTTTTTGATAAATTAAATTAAAATTTAATTAAACTAAATAAATCAAAATTTTTAACTAATTAAATCGAATATTGAATCAAATTTTGATTTATCAATATGAGCTTTATTTTGATTTATCAATTTCATTTATATTTATTAATTTTAAATTCAATTTATAACCTAATAGAAATTAATTAGAAAATAAATTATTTCATTTCATTTCATTCTACCAATGTTTTATTGAAAATTAAATGGAATAGACCTAATTTTTCAAAATTAAAAATTAAATCAATCTGAATTAGTAAAAAGTTAACTTAAATTTTCAAATTAAATAAATATTTATACTTTTTAATTAAGGTTATATAAGTATTTATCCACAATAGGCCTTTGAATTCACACAAAAGTTAACTAAAGTTCTCAAAGAATATATAAATCTAATGGATGTTAAATATTTAAGCGATGTAAAACTTTTCACATGCCCTTCACTCTCACCTACAGCCAAGGCTCTAATATAACAGTGGGCCTTTGAATCTAATCCAAAAGCTAGCTCGTAAGTTAGAAATCTTCAAAAGATATACAAATCTAGTAAGTGTCAGATATTCGAGCGATGTGAAACTTTTCGTACAAGATATTATTTTTTTAATAATTAAATATTATTTATTATTTTTAATTAAAATAAAAATGAAAAAAGAAATTGAATAACATGATAAATAAAAATTATTTAATGTTATAATTATTATTTTAAATATTTTATTAATATTTTAATTTTTTTTATACTTATTTAATTGTTTTTTTTCAAGGATAAATGTTGGAGTACGGTGGAATCCAGTGGGAACCGGCCTAGCCTAAGTAAGTTAGAGGACAGAAGAATGGGATTAATTAAGTAAAAATTAGGAGTTAGGAAGTTGGGTTATGTGGAAGTGTTTGGTTGCATAACACATGGAGATATGAGTAATACGACACTCGTTTTCAGATGATAACATTCACGTGCTCCATTCCCTTTGTCTCCTTTCCCTTCTTTTGCTCTCCTCATCAACATGTCATGCTATTCCACTTTTGCCTTTATAATTTGCTTTTCCTTATCCAATTGTTATTTACTTTTCTCCTTTTAAATTGTGAAAGCCTCTTTTTACAAGAAAATCACTTCATATTTTTACTTTTATTTACATTTTATTTCATACTTAAATTTTATAAAAATGTAATTATTTAATTCTTTCTATTAATAAACACACAAATATAATTATAAGTGTATTTAGCACCTTGTTAAAAAGTTAATTTATTAATAGAGATACTATTCTAATTCTTTCTAATATAACAGTCAAAACGCCACAAGTTAAAAAGATATATGCAGGATGTTGGCTCACTAAGTTATTCTCACTCAGTATTAATAATTCTCTCACTATACTTGCTAAAAATTTTAACTTATGACCTCAATTTTGATATCAATTATTGAATCAAACACTTTTATTGTACTAAAAATTTAAACTGTTAATAGAAGCGCAACTCTAACCTCTTATAGTATAAGCAGCTCAAGCGCTATAGATTAAAAGGATTTAGACAATATGTTGATTTACTAAATTATCCCCACTCAATGCTTATATACGTGTGAGCGCGCGTGTGTGTATATATAGTGAAAATAAGTGAAGTATATGATTTAATATGAATCATTAGGTGAAATTAAGTAAGAAGCGTACAAGTAAGAATTAATGTGAGCTTTGATTAATGTATGTGAGACATAATTAATAAAAAGTTATATAAACCTTTGGATTAAGGTATGTGTATATTAATATGAACCAATAAATCAAGTTAAGCAGGAAATAATGAAAAATTGATAAGCACGTGGAAGCACCTAGAGCCGAAAAAGGATCAAATAAGTACCGGTATTTTCAATCGATATAAAATAAACTCAAAATCAAATTTTAGATTAAATAAGAACATAATTTTTTAATTAAAATTAAATAGATTTAATATTTTATTAAAAAAAATATTTTGTTTAATTTTTTAATAATAAAATATTAATTTTAATATTAAATATTTCTTTATCATGTTTTTCATTTTTTTTGTAAATATTTTATTTTAATTAAAAATAATAAATATTTTTAATATTTAAAAATAGAAAAAACATTTTATTATTAAAAAATAATATTTTATTAGGTATGACTTATTCAGCCTTAATTAAAAAATTTATCTTTATTTAATCAAAACTTAATTTTAAACTTATTTAAACCTCGACTGAAAGTACAAGATTTATTATTATTTGTTTCATTTTAGGACTCCAAAATTTCTCTCACTACAAGAAAAATGCGAATTAGAAAACGAATTTTTATAATGGATTGTAATCTGTTACTAATAGCAATAGACTCTACAACTAATTTTTTATTTCATTGTAATTTTGTAATAAAATTATATGGAGCAATATTGTAGTACTAAAAACAACATTTTATTTCTAAATCCATTGATATTATAAACGGATTTACATTCGTTACTAAAATTTATTGCAAATAGACATTATAAAAATATTTGAATATAAGTTGCTAATAGCAACAAAGTATCTAATCCGTTGCTATTTTACAAGGGAAAATCCCGCCATTAAAATTTTGAAAATGTATGTAATTATAATTAATAACAGATTATAAATCCGCTGCTAATTAGTAACGGATTTTGTAATTTGTTACTTTTTTTTTTTGGGGGGGGGGGGGGGTGGGGGGAATAATATTCGGTGTTTAAATTTAGATTCGAATTATGAATCTATTACTAAATCCGTTGCTAATTCGCATATGTATTTCTTCATACACTTCATTTCCATTCTTTATATCACTTGTTCACTTATTTTTTTCTTTTCTCTTTCATTACAATTTTTTCTTTTCTCTTCTTTCATTTTCTTCCCAATTCTATAAATTTTTTCTTCTTGTTCTTTCATTCTATTCACTTTATATTGATTTTCTATCATCAATTTCTTTCCTTTTATTTTATTTTTTTCCCATATCTCAAATTTTTCTCTATCTTCTTTCATTTTCTTCCCAAATCTCTAATTATTTTTCTTCCTTTTCTTTCATTTTCTTACTTTTTATTTCATTTTCTATCGTTAATTTCTTCATTTTTCTTTCTAATTCTCACATCATTTTCTTACTTTTCCTCTCATTTTCTTCCATTTTCTTCTATCATTTCTCTCATTTTCTCACTTTTCCTATGGCTTTCTTCACTTTTATTATTTACTTTTATTTTTCATTTTCATTAATATAATTTTCCCTCAATTCATTATTTCACCGTAATTTTTTTTGAATAATACATTTTGCTCTCATTATAATATATTTATAATAACTATTAATAATAATTTGTGTATCAATTAGAATTTATAAACCAGTTATAATATTAAAATTTTAAATTATAAATTTAAATGTTAAAATTAAAAATTTATAATATTAAATAACAGTCAAATTTGTAACGGATTATAATCAATTGCAATTAACAAAGGAATTCCATTGCTAAATCGGTTGAAAATAGTAACTGTTTTTATTTTACGAATTTTTCTATTTTTTAAAATTAATTAAATTAGTAATGAAAAACGTTGTCCATTGCTATTAGCAATGGATTATCCATTGCTAAATACATTGCTAGTTGCAACGAAAGTTGAAATCCATTACTAAGTGAATTAGCAACAAGCCTCGCTGCAACAGATAAAAATTAGTTGTAAATCTGTTTCTAAATCATTTAGTAACAGATTTTTAGGGATTAGAAACGAAAAAAAATCCATTGCTAATTCGATCTTTTCTTGTAGTGTCCTTTAGGCTAAGAATATGTTTCTAGCCTTGTTATAAAGAAGAGTAAGAAGGATGAGGAAGAGGGAAGTAGAGTAGATTGCCTCTATCTTGACCAATAATACAAGTTCTTAATTATATTAATAGTTTATTCTTAGTTTGTATAGAATGAAGAAATATTGTTTATAATTGTAAAATAAGTAAATAGTTGAATTAACTATTTAATTTTATAAGCTTTTTTTTTATTTAAGATGCATTGTTTTTTTTTTCAAAGGGAGATTATACAAATTAAATAATAATAAAAAGACATTATATACTTGTGTTGAGTTTAGGGTTATCATTACTAAAATGGTTTAAACCAATTATCGTCACTAAAATGGTTTAAACCAATTTGGCTTGGCTTTATAAGACACAGCTTGTGTCTAATGATACCAAATGAATTTTAGTCTAACTTGAAGAGTGCAAATAATTATCAAAATCAATTTTTATATTCAGTTTGCAAATTGCTTTCACCAAAATCACTTAAATCAATTTAACTCCTCTTGTTATATATTTTCTTTTATTTTTTTATTTACAACCAGTGTGGGACTCCAACAATGCAATGCTCTCTGGGGAGGTCCTTACATTTAAAATATTGTTTATGTTTTGCATTAATTTTTCCCTAACTTAATTAATAATAATTTACATCCATGTAGTATCAGTAAATCATGATGAATAAATTAGACTTTAATGGTGATGAAAATAGGTTATGTATAGTTAATATAATATTCTATTAGTTAATTTCTTCACTGCATTTTTAGCTCACTTTCTCAACTCACAGTGTGCAGAAAGTTAAAAAAGATCATTTAAGTTGTGATCCATAGTTCTGTGGATTATCTAGCCTCCAATCCCAAATGCTCAAAAAAGAATAACCATCACATAAGATAAATTTCAAGATATGTGTGGGGGTGGGGCGTGAGGCGAAATATCATCCATTAGAATTATATAAAATGCACCAGGTAATGCCCAGGAAAGATGGTGGAGTCACAATAGTCTCACTTAAGTACCACCTCCTTAGACAGCATTTCCTAGACATGCACTTCATACAATCCTAATAGAATCAAACCACTGGTAAGTACCGTCTTCCCATAACACTACCACGGTACTAAGGATTTATGCCACGAAGGCATAGATAGACAGGAGTCGCCACCCGGGTAATAATCGGGACATATTCAGTGTTTCTTCCGAGGGTCATGGATGGCAACTTACTCCTTGCAGAGTTTCCACAACCGTCATTACCATAGCCCAATGTCTAGGTTCGGGATAGTGGGTACGTAAGGGGAAGGTGTTAGGCACCCCTTACGCCTGGTCTAACCTCGTTAATTCGAGTGCCAGTCCTCTACTAATGTTTCTAAAAGTCTTGTTTATTATTCCTTTATTAAACTTTATCCTAAAAAATGCAATTCTAATCCTACACACGTAAGTAATTCACAAAAAGGGTTGTTGTTTACACACAATTTTCATGCACAAGTAATTCCTATCTATGGGGTTGCTAATTATTTAAATGATATTTACCAGATGACTAAAATTAATTTATTATTGGGAATTTAATTTACAAACAAATTCAATTTCAAATAACCCTATGTTTCTATTTAACCTAAATAATTAATTTTCACCAAGTTACCCTAAGGATAATTGAACTAAGTTAATTATGTACATGTGTAATTTATTCTAATATCACATAAGTCCCAAACAATCACAACCTAATAAAGATTTCTAACATGCAAATTTATTTTATAATTACCAAGTATTAAATTAAATTTATTTTACATGCCAATATTAGTTTAATTTACAAACAAGATTAATTTTAATTTACAAAGTATTTATTTAAATTAATTACATACAAAAGTCGGTTAAATTAAAAACAAAGTTAATTTTAATTTACCAAATGAAAGTTCTATTATTACTACAATTTCATGCCAATGGTTATTCGAAAAGTTTAGAGCTACTTACTTGTTGGTAAATGCAGTTGCCATTGGGACAAGCTACCCTTAAAAAAGGGTCTTCTCTTCTAGTATGGCAATGATATCCCTGGTTTACTCCCGTTTAGCTCCATATAAGCTCCGCGCAAATGTCCTCTTTGATACTTACCTTAGGGCTACTTACCAATTTTGTTTGTAATAAAAAGTAAAGAAAATAAAGAAAAATAATAAAAGTACGAGAGACAGAAACTAAACATGTACAGAGTTGTGTATCCCTTCAAATTAAACATGATTACATGATCTATATGAACATATAAAATAAATTGAAGACAAAGAGCATATAATTAAAATATTGCGTGGCATAGATCTTGAAAAGAAAACAATAAAAACTGACCTTTCAGAAATCTTGTATGAAAATCTTCTTGAAGAAAAAAAAAATAAGGAAAACTCAAAGAGTCTTAAATATCTCTAAATTTCTTATAGCTCTGAATTTTCTCTTCCTCTTTCCTCCCATCATCCTCTTCTTCCCTTCTCTAGTAGGGTATTTATAGGGTTTTGGGAGAGAGGTGTGATAGGGTTTGGAGTCTTAGGATGATAAAGTTTAGATGACTTAAACAACTACAATTGCAGAATTCGAATAAGACTGGGATATGGGTGAGGTGTTTCAACCAATAGGAAGACAGGAAAAAATGGAAGGCACCAATAGGGAATGAGGAAGAGGTGTGGTAGGATTTGGAGTCTTAGGGTGATAAAGTTTAGATGACTTAAACAACTACGATTGCAGAATTCGAATAAGACTGGGATATGGGTGAGGTGTTTCAACCAATAGGAAGACAGGAAAAAATGGAAGGCACCAATAGGGAGTGAGGAAGAGAGTGGGGCCAAGGAGGAGAGAGATATTTTGTTATTTTAATTTTTAGAAAATAATTAAATGGGTCCCATTTAAAATTCCTAACTAGGCTTTCTTAGGCCCATAGAGCCTAATTAAACTTAATTAGATCCATTTAAGAACTACCCATATTAAATTTAAACAAAATAAAATTTTATTTAAATTTAATTAAATTAATTTCCCCAAAACTTTATTATTATTTTTTATTTTTTCAAGATCATGCCACAGAATTAATAATTCAGCTCCATGCCTCCAATTACATCTTACAGTCATATAATTTTTCATCATCAGGTTTTCCACGGCCTCAATGCACATACTCATCACAAAATAAGGGTCTACAGTTTGCCCCCCACTTTGGCAAAAGTTGAAATCAATGCGAAAGCATTGCTCAAGTTTCGTCAAAGTGAAATCAAATTTCTAATAACTATAAAACATTGGCTATGAGAATCAAGTATATGTTGCTCGGTCGACATACTCTATGTTATGAGACTAGCTACGGTCTCATAACAGTAATAACTGTGTCATGTGAAAAATGAGTGTATCTTGCTCTGTCAATACACTCTGCGTCATGAGACTAGCTACAGTCTCATAACAGTGATAACTGTGTGATTTGAAATGTTGTGGATTCGTATTTAGGACCGCAGTCCTAAACTACCTACGTATTCCCCTCATTATCCTGAGGAAGAATCAGACCCACTCGTAGTTCGACACTTGAAACTGTGGTGATGCATGTTCTTCTACGCCTTACACACCTACAGGTGACATGTTAATGCGTGTTCTTCTACGCCTTACACAACTATGCCATATGCCCTAAACAACGTCTAAGGACTTATCAAAAAATATCTATCATGAAATGTTGTGGGTTCGTATTTAGGACCGCGGTCCTAAACTACCTACGTATTCCCCTCGCTATCCTGAGGAAGAATCAGACCCCCTCGTAGTTCGACAATTGAAACTGTGGTGATGCATGTTATTCTACGCCTTACACACCCACAGGTGACATGTTGATGCACGTTCTTCTATGCCTTACACAACTATGTCATACGCCCTAAACAACGTCTAAGGACTTACCAAAAAATATCTGTCATGATTTGAAAAATTTAGAATGATTGGGTCTCAAAATTCTCTCTGATTTTTATGTTTCCTGTATGCTACTTCCTATCATGGGCATGCTGATTTTACTAAAGATTCTAAAAAAAAACTTAGTCCTCTGGGGGATCTCTTTTTGCAAAAACTTTCTTATAGCCTCAAAGTTTTTTAGAAGAATTGTTCACCAAAAAAGACTTCCTTAAGGTCACAATACAATTTCTCTCTGATTTTTCTTTTTTTCTTCTCTTCCCCCATGGTTTCTATCTTGACTCATTTCTCTTTCATGAACTCCATTCTCTGTGCCCTAACTTTTGCCTGAAATGTCCTTTTGGATTTTCATCTCAGCAGGCTTGCTCTAACTTTTGCCTAAGCGGCCCTTTCGGGTTTTCCACCTAGCAAGCTCCACTTTTTTTTTTTGGAAGGCATAGATTAAATCAAAACAATGCAGTTCAATTACTTAATCATTTGATGTATCCCTCAAGGCACAAACATTCGCGATCATAATTAAATAAAATCCATTCCTAGTTAATGCAATAAAAAAATTCTTTATTTATTCAGGTACACCATTACTCCCTCTTACATTAGGTTTTGCCAAATTTCTAACCTTCCAAAGTTAGAAATAAGCTTTATAACCTGCTGAATGACCTTTTTAGGTTTTCCATCCAGATCTTCTCTCATCTCTCCTTTTGCCTAGATCGCCTTTCGCAAGTTTTCAATCTAGCATTTTTTTTTTTACCCTTACTTTTGCCTAGACCGTCGTTTGTAAATTTACAGCCTAGCGGGCCTATCTCACACAAAGTACCGTTTGAGCTTGTCTAAGTTGACTAGTTCTTGAAATTCATTCCCATCCAGGTCTGATATTCTTACAGCACCTTCTGACAAGATCTTTTTGACTATGTATGGACCATCCCAATTTGGCTTGAACTTTCCTCTTGGATCAAAAGGGATGGGCCGAGTTTGTTTCAAAACCATGTCTCCCTCTTTGATCTTTCTTGGCTTCACCTTCTTATTAAAGGCCCTTGCTATCTTTCTTTGATAAGCCTGCATATGATATAAGGCTCGCATCCTCTTCTCATCAATCAAAGCTAGTTCTTCAAATCTTTTCTGGGCCCACTCATTTTCTGGAATCTTAGCTTCTAGTATCACTCTCAAGGATTTGACCTCTAACTCAATAGGTAGCACTACTTCAGTCCCATATACTAAAGAGAATGGAGTTGCCCCTGTGGATGTTCTTGTAGTAGTGCGATAACCCCAAAGAGCATAAGGGAGCTTCTCAGGCCAATCCTTATAGGTTTCAACCATTTTTCTCAAAATGGTTTTGACATTCTTATTTGCTGCTTCTACTGCTCCATTAGTCTGTGGCCTGTACGGTGAAGACTTGTGATGCTTAATCTTGAATTCGGTAATTAATTCTAAGAAATCAATCACCTTTGAACTGGCTGCCGTTATCTAATACTATCTCATGGGGTACCCCAAACCTGCAAATCAAGTTCTTTCTCACAAACTTACTTATCTGCTTGGCCCCTACTACTTTATAAGATTCAGCTTCAACCCACTTGGTGAAATAGTCAGTTGCTACAATGATAAATCTATGGCCATTAGAAGCCGTGGGAGAAATCTTCCCAATAATGTCTATGCCCCATATTGAGAATGGCCATGGTGAAGTCATACTGTAGAGTTCACTAGACGGTAGGTGATTCAAATTTCCATGAATTTGGCACTCATGGCATCTTTTCACAAATTTAGCGCAGTCGGTATCCATGGTAGACCAGTAATAGCCTAATCTTAAAATTTTGTCCGCTAATACCCTTCCGTTCATGTGAGGACCACACACTCCTGCATGTACTTCCTCCATTATCTGCTCAGACTGCTTTTTTGTCACAGACAAGAGCAATAGTCCTTCGAAGAACCTTTTGCAGAGTTTCCCCCCAGCCAAAGTGAACTGAGTGACTAATCTACGAATTGTAGCTCTATCCCTACTATTGGCTGACTGTGGGTATTCTCTTACCTCTAAATATCTTCTTATGTCCTCATACCATTTCATCTCATCTTCTAGATCTAAATGTGCTATTATTAACCCTTCATAGCATGGGATTCTACTCCTCATCAGGATAACTGGCTGGGTCAACTTCTGATCACCCTTCTCCCATAAGGATGCAGTGGCTAGAGCATCGACCATCCAGTTACGAGCTCTAGGCATGTGCTTCATTGTCACTTCCTCAAAGCTAAATAATAGTTTCTTAGCATACTCCAGGTATGGCCTCAACTTTTCTTCTTTCAATTCCCATTCACCTTTAATATGGGAAACTACTAGCATTGAATCTCCAAACACCTCCACTTTTTTAGCCCCAACAGCTATTAATGCCTCTAGGCCACAAATGCAAGCCTCATATTCTGCAATATTATTAGTGGTTGGGAAACATAGCCTTTTTGATATTAACAATTGTTCTCCATTCGGTGCTTCCAAAACTACCCCTATACCGACTCCGCTTTTATTCATGGCCCCATCAAAGTACATTTTCCATGGCTGGACCTCTACTAGCTCGAGACTCTCATCTAGGAAGGCTGTTTCGACTTCTTCCTCTTCATTAACTGGATTTTTAGAAAGAAATTTGGCCACTACACTCCCCTTGATGGTTTTTCGAGTCTCATACACAATATCAAATTCAGACAGTAGGACCAACCATTTGGCCAATTTACCAACTAGCGTCGGTACTTCAAATAGGTACTTTAAAGGATCCATCCGGGATACTACAATAACTCGATGGGTCTGAAAGTAGTGCCTTAACTTCTTAGTTGCCCATACTACTGACCAGAGGTTTTTTCTATTAGTGAATAATTCTCCTCATAAGCAAGGAGTTTCTTACTAATGTAATAGATGGCTCTCTCCAGATTCTCTACTTCTTGTGCCAACATTGCCCCCAGGGCCATGTTTTCCACTGATAGGTAGAGGATTAGAGGGATGTCAGGGATGGGTGGTGACAAAATTGGTGGATTGCTCAGGTACTGCTTTATCTTTTCAAATGCCTCTTGACATTGCTCATTCCACACCACTGGCTGATTCTTTCTTAGTAGCTTAAAAATTGGTTCACAGGTAGTTGTGAGCCTAGCTATGAACCTACTGATGTACTGTAATTTTCCTAAGAAACCTCTAATCTCTTTTTCTGTTCTCGGGGCTGGCATCTCCTGGATTGCCTTCACCTTATCTGGGTCAACCTCAATCCCTTTTCTACTGATCATATGCCCTAACAGCTTGCCTGAAGTGACCCCAAACACACACTTGCTAGGGTTCAGTCTCAATTTATACTTGATGACCCTCTGAAAGAACTTCTCTAATGCCTCAAAATGTCTCTCCCTAGTTGGGGATTTTACTACCATGTCATCCACATATACTTCAACTTCTTTATGCATCATGTCATGAAATAACATAGTAGCCATTCTCTGATAAGTCGCACCAGCATTTTTTAGCCCAAAAGGCATGACCTTATAACAATAAGTCCCCCATTCAGTGATAAAAGTTGTCTTTGCTTTATCTATCAAATCCATGAGGATCTGATTATATCCCGAAAAACCATCCATGAAAGAGTACATGGCCATGCAAGCAGCACTGTCAATAAGCACATCAATGTGAGGCAATGGGAAATCATCCTTAGGAGTAGCCTTATTTAGGTCCCTATAATCTACACACATCCGAACTCGCCCATCCTTCTTGGGGACTGGCACAATGTTGGCTAACCACTCAGGATACTCAATTACTTCAATGAAATCAGCCTCAATGAGCTTTTTCACCTCTTGAGCTATCTTTTCTTCCCATTCTGGCCTAAGCCGACGCTTCTTTTGTTTTACTAGCCTCATGTTAGGGTCTGTGGGGATCTTGTGTTGTACTATGTCTCGATCAATTCCCGGCATATCTTTATAAGACCAGGCAAATGCTTCTTGGTACTTTATTAATAGGGCTATAAATTTATCTCTTTCTTTTTGGGTTAAATCTTTAGCTAACTTAATGTCTTTAGGATCATCTGGTGTACCCAAATTAATAGAGATTGATTTTAATGCATTAACAGAAACAGATTCTAAATGATTATGAATGCCATGCGTGTAGCCATTAGGATGAACATCAAACAAGGAAGCAAAAGGACTAGTCATATTATTTAACTTTGCCTCAAAATCATCATCAAGTACATCAGAAATAACAATATCAGTATCACTACTGTGACCATTACAAAAGACAGACTCAAACTTAGGGGTGTAGGTCCAAGTGCTTGGCTTCCATGCACACCTTAACTTGATGGCACTGACCTCTTGTTCTAATTCCTCAACATGCGGCAGCTCTTGGTCATCAGTCCATGCAATTGCGCCCTCCCTGATAAACTTGGTGGGCTTAAGTCCCTCTTTATCTTTAGTTGGCTGATAGCCCAACCCATATCTAGTGATCTGCCCTTTTATTTCTGGAAAAGTCACTAAGCCATTAGCTCGTTTTCCCAGACCCATGCCAGGAAAAAACTTCATCTCTTTCATCATAGTGGCCACCCTGGGGTCCATCCAGTCTCCATAGATCCCAGCAACTTAGAAACCAGACAATAGTGGTACCGAACCATCCACTTGCAGCATAGCTACTTCCCCATCTCTTTCAGCATTAACGGTGATTATACCATCTTGGTGCGGGATCTTGATCTTTTGGTGGAGTGTAGAGGGGACTCCACCTAAGGGATGGAACCAGATTCTACCCAATAGTAAGGAGAATGTCATGGGGATGTCTAGCACAGTGAACTCAACTTCAGTTTCTATAGGCCCCACCTTAACCATAGTCTTGAATACCCCTATCACGTTTCTTTTTAAATCATCATAGGCCCTGATAACCAGATCAGAACCAGTTAGTTCCGACATAGAAATTCCTAATTTTGGCAAAATCTTCAGAGGGCATACGTTGATGGCTGACCCATCATCTATCATCACACAAGGCACTTTCCACCCTCCAACCTCAGCGGTCACAAAGCAGAGCCTGCTATGGTTTCTCTCCCCTCGGTGGAGATCATGATCAGAGAAAGTAATATGACCCCCATCTTCTATAAGCACAACTTTGGCAATCTCTTCTGGAGTTATCTCTGTGGCGACCTTGAGTACACTCAGGGCCTTGGTCAGTGCAGTTCTGTGTTTTTCTGATGCCAATAGCAATTCCTAGACCATTACGCTAGCCTGAGTCCTTTTCAATTGCCTAAGGAATTGATCATCCTCTTCATATGTGTCCTCTTCAGCCAACACCTTGGCTTTCCCTCTCACGTTGTCCTTCTCCATGGGTGGATCAGGATAATATCTATCACTCTTGGTCATGTGGCTCACCCTACTCTTTTCCTCTCCATCAGAGTCAACCCAAACATCTAACAAACCTTCCTCATCACTGGAACTATCCCAAATATCAATTGCCATTACAGATCAAGGTTCATCAAGCTTTTGGATAGGTTGGATAAGGTTGAGAATTTGGTCAGGATCAATTGAGGTGGTGGAAATCATGTAAAGTCCTGGTGGAGGTGGAACATTATGGTTGGGCATTGGGTTAGTGCGTGTGTTGGGTCAATTTTCTGGGTCAGCTATTTTCTTAGCATCGATCAGGTCCTGAACTTCATGTTTTAGCTAAAAACATCTATCAGTGTCATGGCCATGAGTTTGATGGAATTGGCAATATAGGTTAGCATTGTAATTGGGTGGCAGTGGGTTTGGTGGTGGTCTAGGTGCCAAGGGTTGGAGGAGACCCCGAGCTTTGAGTCGCTCGAAGACTTTAGATAGAGGTTGGTTGAATTGAGAGAACTTTCTAGGGGTGCGGGACACGGTTTGAACCTCAATGACTTTGTTTTCCCGATGTGTTGCGGTGGTTGGTATCCTCCCCTCTTGGGCTGATAACTCTTCTTTTCATTGTTCAATACATCCTCCACTAATACCCCAGCATCATATAGCTGTTCAAAGGTAGCCAAGGGATAATAACAAAGTTTCTCATAATAACTAGGCTACAGACTTTTCACTACCAATCGCACTCGATCCTTTTCAGCAGGCCTATTGGTCATCTTCATGGCCTTTTTCCTCCATCTCAATAGATACTCTGAAAAGGTTTCATTTGGTTTTTGCCTAGTGGTCTCTAAGTCTCTCAGGGTAACATCTAAAGCTGTATTATAGGAGTATTGTTGCACAAATCTCCTAACTAGCTCCTCCCAATCTTTTCTCACAGTGGCTTCTAGCCCATGATACCATGAAGATGCAACCCCTTCTAGTGACATAGAAAAGAATTGAGTGACTTGGTTCTTAGTCAAACCAGTTGTTTTCATGACTATAAGATAAGACCTGAGGTGGGTTTTTGGGTCACCAGTACCATCAAATTTAGCCAAATCAGGCATCTTGAATTTTTCAGGTAGATTTCCATCCAACTGGATGTCAAAGTCATCTGCATCTAACAGCCCCATTCCCATAAATTCAGCTTGCTTTTTCACACTGGCCTGAAGTTTTTCTATTATCTCAGTAACAACTCTAATCTCCTCACTTGTCCCCTTTTCTTTCTTTTTGGCCTTGTTTTGGAGATAATCTTCTTCATCCCAAACATCATCAAAGGCCTTCTTTTTACTAGTCTCTTCTTCAGGCCTTTTCACCTGAATATCACTAAGCCCACCCATCTCTAACTTCTTCTCAAAGTTGGCTAGGATTTTTCCTTCAAGCTCAGCCATCTTGGCATTCAAAGCTTCTTCAAGCATCTGTCAAAACATGACCTTAGTGTCTTCCATTTTAGCTTGTGCAGGTGTAACTCTTACTAATCTCTTTCCCTCCCTAACCCAAGTGACCTGATTAGAAGTCTTCTTGATGTGTTCTAAAGCTATGTTTACTACAAGAGAAAAAAAATACAAGGTTTTAACATCTTATGCTATGTATAAATGCAATGCATGAATGCATGAATGCATGAATATGCACTTTCATTTTTACCTTTGCCTTTACAAAGCCAAAACCGAACCGTACTAATACGACCAAAACTGAACCAAAACCGAACTGTATAAACCGAACTAAAATCGGACCAAAGACTAAATGATAAACCGAAAAGAATGTCTCTAGAACTGAATCTTCGCCCTCTTATACCTTCAACTCTCACGTGTAGGGTAAGAAAAAAAAAATTCTATCCTAGGTTATGGTACACTAGACGCACCAACAGGGGTGGTCCAGGACGACCTTTCCTCTATAAACAAATGATTTGTATCCTTAAAGTTTAACCATAAGTAAGCATCCTCTTGCTTAGCATGGGTTTTAAAATGGACTTGGGCCTATACACACATTGGGTTTATGCATAGGCCTAGGTTCATCTCAACTACCACTAGAACTTATAGTTTGAACAGTAAGGATATGAATCCAGCACAACAAAAATTTACGGGGTACCTAGGGTTGAAATCTATGGCTCATGGGCTTTATTGGGTAGGAAAAGGTTCACCCATGCGAGAGCTTGTCCATTAAGCACAACGGCCGGAGCTGTGGCTCTTTTATATACTCGAAGGTACAGGCATGGGGTGCTAGCATTCACCAATTCGTCATAACTCGAGTAGAACCATGGTCTCCTTGGCTAGTACTAACGAGGCTAAAAGGGTAAGGGTGATCCGTGTGATAGTGTAGTGCAATGCAAAAAGTTTAATAAAGGAATAATATTAGACTAATAGAAACATGTTGGAGTAACTATCCATTTAGTCCCCAGTGGAGTCGCCAAACTGTGGGGAGTGGGGCGTGAGGCGAAATATCATCCATTAGAATTATATAAAATGCACCAGGTAATGCTCAGGAAAGATGGTGGAGTCACAATGGTCTCACTTAAGTACCACCTCCTTAGACAGCATTTCCTGGACATGCACTTCATACAATCCTAATAGAATCAAACCACTGGTAAGTACAGTCTTTCCATAACACTACCACGGTACTAAGGATTTATGCCACGAAGGCATAGATAGACAGGAGTCGCCACCCGGGTAATAACCGGAACATATTCAGTGTTTCTTCTGAGGGTCATAGATGGCAACTTACTCCTTGCAGAGTTTCCACAACCGTCATTACCATAGCCCAATGTCTAGGTTCGGGATAGTGGGTGCGTAAGGGGAAGGTGTTAGGCACCCCTTACGCCTGGTCTAACCTCGTTAATTCGAGTGCCACTCCTCTACTAATGTTTCTAAAAGTCTTGTTTATTATTCCTTTATTAAACTTTATCCTAAAAAATGCAATTCTAATCCTACACACGCAAGTAATTCACAAAAAGGGTTGTTGTTTACACACAATTTTCATGCACAAGTAATTCCTATCTATGGGGTTACTAATTATTTAAATGATATTTACCAGATGACTAAAATTAATTTATTATTGGGAATTTAATTTACAAACAAATTCAATTTCAAATAACCCTATGTTTCTATTTAACCTAAATAATTAATTTTTACCAAGTTACCCTAAGGATAATTGAACTAAGTTAATTATGTACATGTGTAATTTATTCTAATATCACATAAGTCTCAAACAATCACAACCTAATAAAGATTTCTAACATGCGAATTTATTTTACAATTACCAAGTATTAAATTAAATTTATTTTACATGCCAATATTAGTTTAATTTACAAACAAGATTAATTTTAATTTACAAAGTATTTATTTAAATTAATTACATGCAAAAGTCAGTTAAATTAAAAACAAAGTTAATTTTAATTTACCAAATGAAAGTTCTATTATTACTACAATTTCATGTCAATGGTTATTCGAGAAGTTTAGAGCTACTTACTTGTTGGTAAATGCAGTTGCCATTAGAGCAAGCTACCCTTAAAAAGAGTCTTCTCTTCTAGTATGGCAATGATATCCCTGGCTTACTCCCGTTTAGCTCCATATAAGCTCCGCGCAAATGCCCTCTTTGGTACTTACCTTAGGGCTACTTACCAATTTTGTTTGTAATAAAAAGTAAAGAAAATAAAGAAAAATAATAAAATTACGAGAGACAGAAACTAAACATGTGCAGAGTTGTGTATCCCCTCAAATTAAACATGATTACAAGATCTATATGAACATATAAAATAAATTGAAGACAAAGAGCATATAATTAAAATATTGCGTGGCATAGATCTTGAAAAGAAAACAATAAAAACTGACCTTTCAGAAATCTTGTATGAAAATCTTCTTGAAGAAAAAAAAATAAGGAAAACTCAAAGAGTCTTAAATATCTCTAAATTTCTTATAGCTCTGAATTTTCTCTTCCTCTTTCCTCCCATCATCCTCTTCTTCCCTTCTCTAGTAGGGTATTTATAGGGTTTTGGGAGAGAGGTGTGATAGGGTTTGGAGTCTTAGGATGATAAAGTTTAGATGACTTAAACAACTACGATTGCAGAATTCGAATAAGACTGGGATATGGGAGAGGTGTTTCAACCAATAGGAAGACAGGAAAAAATGGAAGGCACCAATAGGGAGTGAGGAAGAGAGTGGGGCCAAGGAGGAGAGAGATATTTTGTTATTTTAATTTTTAGAAAATAATTAAATGGGTCCCATTTAAAATTCCTAACTAGGCTTTCTTAGGCCCATAGAGCCTAATTAAACTTAATTAGATCCATTTAAGAACTACCCATATTAAATTTAAACAAAATAAAATTTTATTTAAATTTAATTAAATTAATTTCCCCAAAACTTTATTATTATTTTTTATTTTTTCAAGATCATGCCACGGAATTAATAATTCAGCTCCATGCCTCTAATTACATCTTACAGTCATATAATTTTTCATCATCAGGTTTCCCACGGCCTCAATGCACATACTCATCACAAAATAAGGGTCTACAATATGTAGGTGGCTATAGTGTTGAAAATTAATATACGTTCTGGCTACAGAGAATTCAAGCTTATATGAGAATGAGTTCATCAAATATTAGATTAAATATTTACACATATATTTTAATTAATTTCGCATACATCTTAATATAAATATTTAATTTAATGATTGTTAAACTCGTTTTTATATGAATTGGAGCTTATATTAAGAATTTTTTTTATCTATATCAATCCACTATGGATTAAAAATAAGAAATACGATAGAATTTATTTATTAAATATATAAATTTTATATATTTATATTTTAAATCTATAATAAACTGAATTTACATTAAAATTTCCTAGTAAATCTCCGATAAATATTTAGGAATAGTTAATGTTAGTCTGACTTGAGATTAGAGTCTTCAAGCTTGGGACCCAACCCACTTTTTTTTTATTAATTTAATAAAGAAATTAATTTGTATCCATGATCTCTAATGTTGGGGAAATTATTAAATACTGTCTGGCTGTGTATTGTTTGTTTCTCTTATAAAGTAAATGTATTTGATAATGAAAACTTATGGGTATTGTTAATTTTCTGTTTTTCTTTAAGGAGAGATTGTATTGTTAATATTAATATATGGAAGGGGTTAAATAAATTATATATATATATATATATATATATATATATATATATATATATATATATATATATATATATATATATATAGGCCAGGAAGCTATGTAAGATTTTTTTTAAAAAAAATTATAAATTAGAAAATGATTTATGATTTATTATTATTATTTGTTTAATATTAATATAATATTTAAGACAATATCTTTAAGCTTATTTATTATTATGGACATTTTTTTTTAGTTTTAGATGGTCTTTTTTTTAATTATTTGAAATTTTAATAAAATATAAATTGCGTTTAATATAATTAATAAGAGTTTTATCATTAACAAGTATGATTTGAAAATATAAAATGAAGAAAAATAAATATGAAATTATATTATTATAATAAAATAAAAACTAATTCACTTAATACATAGATAAAACGACTAATTATTATAATGTAATCTTAAATCAAGTAGTGAGATTATATTTAGTGAATGCGAATACTAAAATTAACTCCTAAATAATGAGAATAAAAAAAACTAATTATAATCAAGCTTAATTTTGATTAATTCAAATTTTATTAATTTATAATTTTTAGTATACAAATAAGGGATATATATATATATATATATATATATATATAACACTATTTCTTATATAATTTTTAGTTAGAATATATTATTTTAATATATTAATTTAATGTATTTACAATAAAAATTTTAAGAAAAAATTAGTGAAATAAAATATATTAATTATAATTATTATATATATATAATTTTAATTGTATATAAATATATAAATTATATTAAAATTATATAATATATTTAAAAAATTATAAAAAATGTGTAAGTTTTTTTTTTAAACTCTGCCTAAGTAGTTTGTACTTAGTCAGTCTCAAGCTCGAATAAAGGAAGAGGGTTGCAGTAGGTGACAACTAGTGTAAAAATTTCATTACACCTCATGATATGGATTCTTACGATATAAAAGTTGGGGCATCTTCTACTTACGACGCACTATATTGGAGCCCAGGTGTAGTGCGAGGAATATGCAAGAGTGTAGGGCGTTCACTGAAAGCGAGTGTGGTGTTAAATGAGCAAGGGTTCCCACATCATGGATGGGTGTGAGTAAAGAAGTTAGTCCATGGAACAGATAGTAGGACAGATAGTGGAACAGAACACAAGATAAGCATAGAGAACAATAGAAGATATCATAGAAGGAGATCAATTAGGAAGGAACAGGATAGGAGGAGAATCAAGGTTGGTACTTGAAATGTTGGATCACTTATAGAAAAATTAATGGAGCTTGTAGATACCTTGGAAAGGAGAAGAGTGAATATTGCTTACATTTAGGAGACTAAATGGGTAGGAGAGAAAAATAAGGAAGTAAGTAATTCAGGATACAAACTGTGGTTTACCGGAAAGGAGATGAACAAGAGCGGAGTGGGCATAATCATAAACAGGACATTAAAAGATGTCGTAATAACTGTGAAAAGAGCAGGAGATAGAATTATACTAGTAAAACTAGTACTAGAAGGAGAAACAATAAATGTGATTAGTGCTGATGCCCCACAAATAGGACTAAATAGTGAGAGTAAATAAAGGTTTTAGGAAGATATAGATAATCTAATGCAAAATATATCGAATGAAGATAATGTTCACATCGATGGAGATTTGAATGGGTATGTAGGAAGTGATAGGCAAGGTTATGAGAATGTTTATGGAGATTTTGGTTTTGGTAGCCGAAATGAAGAGGGAAAAAGCATTATAGATTTTGTCATGGCGTACAACCTAACACTAGCAAATACCTACTTTATAAAAAGGGAGTCGCATTTAGTGACTTTCAAAAGTGGACAACATAGAAGTTAAATTGACTTCCTCTTAACCAGGAAGTCAAATAAAGCTCTATGCAAGGTTATTCCGAAAGAGGCTTTAACAAGTCAACATCGGTTAGTGGTCTTGGATGTCAAGTTTAGGAACAATTCAAGTAAGGCTAGAAAAAATATTGTAGCTCGAGTAAAGTGGTGGGAGTTCAAAGGAGTAAAGCAAGTGAAGTTTAAAAATGAGTTTCTCGAGTCCAAAGCATAGAAGCTAGATGTGGAGGCTAATAGCATGTGGATATAGATAATATCAAAGATTAGAGAAGTAGCTAGAAAAATACTTGGAGAGTCTAGAGGACATGGATTGCTCTCAAAAGAGAGATGGTGGTGGAATGAGAAAGTACAAAAGGCAGTGAAGAAAAAGAGAGAATGGTATAAGAAATTACGTGAGTGTAATAATAATGAGGCTTATGAACATTACAAGATAGCAAAGAAGAGGCAAGAAAGGTGACTAGTCAAGTAAGAGCATAGGCTTTTAAAAAGTTATATGAGAAACTTAGCACTAAGGAAGGGGAGAAAGATATTTATAGATTAGCAAGGAGGAGAGAAAAGAAATGTTAAGATCTCAATCAAGTTAGGTGCATTAAGAATAAAGAAGGAAAAGTGTTGGTGAAAGATGAGGACATTAAAGAAAGATAGAGAAATTATTTTGATGACCTCTTTAATAATAATCAAAGTGATAATAGAGTGAATATAGACTACAGAGTAATAGAAAAGAATGTGAATACACTAGAAGGATTAGATCTTCAGAAGTAAAGAAAGCACTTAAAAGAATGAAAGTAGGTAAAACTTGTGGACCCGATGGAATACTAATTGAAGTGTGAAAGTGTTTGGGAGATGTGAGAGTGGCTTGGTTAACTAAATTATTTAATAAGATTCTAAACTCAAAGAAAATGTCTGATAAATGGAGAAGTATTTTAGTACTTATTTTTTTAAAAAAAGGAAGACATACAGAGTTGCTCAAACTATAAGAGAATTATACTCATGAGCCATATTATGAAGTTGTGGAAAAGAATTGTGAAACATTGACTATGTTATGACACTTCTATCTCCCCCAATCAATTTGGCTTCATGTCCGATCATTCAACTATAGAAGCGATCTTTCTCATTAGAAGCTTAATGTAGAAATATAGAGATGTGAAGAAAGATTTACATATGGTTTTTATCGATTTAGAAAAGGCTTATGATAGTGTTCCAAGAGATTTCTTAAGGAGAGTGTCAGAACTAAAAAGGGCATCTACTAGGTACATACAAGTGTTAAAAGATATGTATGAAGGAGTAATTACTATTGTACGCACAGTGGGAGGGGACACAAGAGATTTTCTTATCTCAGTTGGATTACACCAAAATTCAGCTATGAGCCCTTATTTTTTTTTATATTAGTTCTAGATGAATTGACAAAACATATACAAGAGAGTATCTCTTAGTGCATGATGTTTGTGGATTATATAGTTCTAATATATGAGACGCGAGAAGGAGTCAATAGAAAGCTAAAGCTTAGAAGAAGTACTTTAAAGTCAAAGGGCTTTAAGTTAAGTAGAACAAAAATAGAATACATGCATTGCAAGTTTAGTGAAGGTCGAACTGATGATAGGAAAGAAGTTAATTTAGATAGAGTGGTATTGCTCCAAAGTAATCACTTTAAATATCTCGGCTTAATCCTTCAAATAGATGGGTGATGTGAGGAGGATGTTAGTTATAGGATTAAAGCCGGATGGTTGAAGTGGAGACGTGCCACGAGAGTTTTATGTGATCGCAAAATTCCCAATAAGTTAAAAGGAAAATTTTACCTTACAGCCATATAACTGGCCATGTTATATGGTAGTGAGTATTGGGCAATGAAGGAGTCGTATGTATCTAAGATGAGAGTCATGAAAATGAGAATGTTAAGATAGATAAATGGTCATAATACACTAGATAAAGTCCGTAATGAGAGTATTAGATAAAAGGTAGGAGTGGTGCCAATTGAGGATAAGTTGAGAGAAGAGAAATTGAGGTGGTTTGGTCATGTGAAGCGTAAACATACGGAGAAATGATACATACGGATAGAAAAAAAAAAGAAGGGGTAGACTTAAACTGATTTAGAGGAGAGTAATACAACATGACCTAGAAGCATTATACATTTCTGAGGATTTAATCCAAAATCGTTTAGAGCAGACAAAGAGAATCTATATGGCCGACCCCAATATTTTTGAGATAAAGGTTTAGTTGAGTTGAATTGAGTATAAGTTTTTTTTTTTTTTTTAATTCTGTATGATTTGATAAGTATTTAATATGGTTTTAATTCAATTATTGAAAAAAAAATGAATCAAAATAATAAAATAAATTTGGTTTGATTCCTACTCCATTTTTTTTTTTTTCAATTCCTATTCTTTTACAGGAATCAAGCACAACCCATTTTGAGCCACTGCATGAACAGTTCAATAGTTGAATTCCTACCTCGTAATGCAAGAAATCTGGCTTCAAATCCTAACAAAGTCATTTAAAATTTCTTGAAATATATAAAAAGAAATGATATTTGAACCACCATACTCTTGAAAAGGAAAAAGAAAATTAAGCCTTCGCTGCTGCTTATGCTTGTGATGCACACTGTAAGTCTCTGTAATACAAAATGCATTTTGTAAGAAAGAGCCATTTTAATATCTGTTTATATATACTTTCCCACTTGGTGCATGTTCATGTTCTTAAATCTTAAGCATCCTCTCTGGATCATCAATTGATTTCACTCTTTAAGCCTTCCTTCCTACACAGAGAGAGAGAGAGAGAGAGAGAAAGAGAGAGAGAGAGAGAGAGAGAGAGAGATGGAGCTCTCTCAGCATGGTTTCTTAGAAGAGTTACTTCAAGCTCCAAGAAGGGACAGTAGTTGGCCAAATTTCCCTACTAATGGGGGTAATGAGTTCTTCTCTAATGGATGGAACTTTGATTCCTTTGATGGGAGCACTGCAAATCCTTCATTTATAGGATTCTCCACTACTCCAATAGAACCTACCTTTGACTGCCCTTTCAGTGACCAAGCTTACCCTTTTGTTGATGGCTTCACTGTACTTTCAGAGATTGAAACTTCATATACTACCAGGAATAATGATACACCTCCATTTCCAATCCAAGATCAAGATTACCCATCAGTGGTTGAAGATGAAGACTATGGTCTTCTTACAACTCACTCTAGTTTTGAAGAAAGATTTAGTGGCTGCAAACTTGAGATGGAACAAGCAGCTACCAATAATGCACAGGTTTTTACTATGGGTTTGGGTGCAGAGAAAAAGAACAAGTCCAGGAAGTTAGAAGGACAGCCCTCAAAGAATCTAATGGCAGAAAGAAGGAGAAGAAAGCGCTTGAATGATCGCCTTTCCATGCTAAGATCAATAGTCCCTAAGATCAGCAAGGTGACTTATATGAGTGCTTGATTTTCTTGATTTTAGAACTTGAGATTAGAGAAAAAAAAAGACAATGGTGCATTCATCTTTCAAACAGATACTTCATTACTTCAATTTACATTTTTTCTTCCTTCCCCTTTTGTTTAATGTATATATATATATAATTGATACAAGAATGTGAAATTTTTAGCAGATGGACAGAACTTCAATACTTGGAGATACCATAGATTACATGAAAGAACTTCTTGAAAGGATCAATAAGTTGCAAGAAGAAGAAGGTGAAGAGGGTACTAATGAAATGAACTTAATGACCAACTTAAAGGAGCTTAAGCCAAATGAAGTGCTAGTGAGAAATTCTCCCAAGGTATGCCTGGCTGCAGAACTTATACATTATAAGATCTCACAAATCAAAGACCCAATTCCTTACTTGGGTTTCTTTCTTCTTCTTCTACTTTTCTTTACACAATGAATGGCTTGGCAGTTCAATGTGGAGAGAAGAGATATCGATGCCCGGATCGATATCTGCTGTTCAGCAAAGCCAGGGTTATTGCTATCAACAGTGAATACATTGGAAGCACTAGGCCTTGAGATTCAACAGTGTGTTATAAGTTGCTTCAATGATTTTTCCTTGCAAGCATCTTGTTCAGAGGTAATTATATTATAATTACCATCTCAACCTTAATTAATTAACTTATAATTGCATTACCTTTACATTAGATTCATTACATTGCTTTGAATCAACAAAAAATTAAAGTGTTCAACATTGTTTCTTGTTCTTGTGTCAGGCTGCTGAACAGACAACGCTAGTAAGTCCTGAAGATATAAAGCAAGCATTGTTTAGAACTGCTGGTTATGGAGGAAGATGTCTTTAGAAGAACATGGTGACTGGACAGAGCCTGAAAGAGATGGAAATTGGCTAAGTTTGATCTTCAAGGAATTTAATTTGCAAGTGAGAAGTTGTAATAAAAGCATTTTAATAAGTGTATGTTCATTATAATCTCCTTCTATGATTTGGAAATAGACAAAAGAGTATATTAATTTATCTAAATTGTTTGCCTTTGTAGGAAAGATTTTGGAATTATCGTACCTAATTTTTTGTTTAGCAAACTTTTAATTAAACAAATAATAGTTGGATGCATATGAATTGTTACATCAGACAACCACACCAATAATTGAAATCAAGTGATACCCTCTCCCGTTGTTAATCCTTTCTCTTTCTCATTCCATATTTAAATTAATGATGAAATTCTATGGTACTTCAATATACATGCAATATACATGCCAAACATAAAAATTAATTTACTGATGAATTCTTAAGAACTCATTTGCATTTTCCTAGAATTCTTTTCAAGGTTAAATGAATTACATATTTCAAAGTTTATGCTATGCCTGGATGCTATATGATCTAAAACATTAGATTTAAAAATTGCTCAGGTTCTCAAGTGATAAGCCCAAGCTTGCTTTATTTCATGAGCAAACCTTGATTTCTGTTCATAGTTTTGAGAGAGATTTTTTTGCATTGTGGGGTGTGTATGAATGACAGTGGGACTGCTCCAGAATTGGTTCTGATTGAGACCTCTTGTTCTTGCCTTCCCATTTAAGAAAATGAAAAGGACCAGAAACTTAAAAATACAAACAAGATTGGTTTTGCAAGATAAATTTACCAGGCCAATAGAACTTCAATTGTAGGCATTATCATCATCATCTTTCACTATATTCATGCATCTTCAAGCATACTCTAAGATAAAGCTTTCATACATGCGGCCCATTATAGTCACCCAAAGATCTCTAGTTAAACTGGGTAAACTCCTACTAAACCTTCATCCCAACTCAGGTGAAGGTTACTATTCTAAAACAGAGGACCAAAGAATTAGCATTTATACAAGGCAGCACCAATTTACAATCCTAAAATCTTAGTAAATTTTGTTACCATTGGTCACCGTTG
Organism: Hevea brasiliensis; assembly: GCF_030052815.1. NCBI lineage: Eukaryota > Viridiplantae > Streptophyta > Magnoliopsida > Malpighiales > Euphorbiaceae > Hevea > Hevea brasiliensis. The sequence continues at coordinate 92,107,159 of NC_079502.1, forward strand.
AAACAATGTCAGAAAGTAACATCAATTTGCAATGCTAAAATGTCAGTAAATTTTGTTACCACTGGTAAATCAATGTCAGAATCCATCAACTTCCTCATCACTGTTGATTTCATCATCTAAATCAGAAGAGTCGCCCTTGGCATCGGTTTGCAGATCTTGGAGCTTATTAATAGCATCTCTTGCATCAGAAACCAAGGCATTTTTTGCTGCTCTAACCACATCTATTTTCTGAATGTTGGCTTGCCCACAATTCTCTTTTCCTGCTCTTGCACATGCTGCCCTTCTCTTAGCTTCCCTGCAATGTAACTGGTCAATATATTTCTCATGCAAGGCCCTGTTTTTCACCTGCTTTAGTACTGGGGGACTAACAAGATCTAGCCCACATGAACTTCTAAATCTAGAGAGAGGCTTTTTCTGACCAGAAGAAGATCTCCCAAGGCTCTTCTGAAGAAATCCTAGTTTTTCTTGCAAATGCTGTGGGGTGGAAACATCATTCAGCTGAGAATCTTGTTTGGATGGACTCACATTGGGCTCAAGAATGGAGAATAGATCTGCTTCATTACTCTGGTCCCTGCAATTATGCTTTTGCAGCAACTGTCTAACAGTTTTCTGTGTAATACGACTCTTCCGTTTATAACAACTTAACCTTTTAACCATCAGATCAGGAGAGCTAAACAATTTGCCAGCAGAGAGTGAAAAACATCCAAGGGGTGATGAGTTCATTCTCTTTGCCCTTGATCGAGGCAAAGGTTGAGGTGGAGTTATATGTTCAGAGTGAATTTTCTCAAAGCAATCCTGAGCTGTCTTTCCAGGCACCTGCAATTGATTTTGCATGTATGGTTAAATAAGCTAACAGTTAACAAGTGATTAGGTAAAAACTGTCTCTAAAATAAAAGGACAAACTAACACTTCTAATTTCAAAATTAAAACAAGATTATATCTAGGCATTAACTTCTTCAAATGATCCATTCTACTGATGAATTCAGCTGTTGATATATTTCGTAAAACTGATATAATATTCTTTCTTGCTGGCATAGTTAATTAATACAAACATGTTCGCTGGTTCTTCAACATTCCTTTTAATGTTTATAAATGTACCAGTGGGATTGAATTTGGAATATAAGAGCTTGAGAAAAAAAACACTGATTAATCTTCAAGATACGTCTAGAACCAAATAAGACCATCCTATGTTTTAACGAACTTTACATCAAAGCTCAATTATCATTTGAACTTTGCACTCCTACTTTCAATCATATTCCAGGATCACAAATCATAGCTTAAACATAACCCAAGAAAAGAAATGAAAAGGATTGCTGATTCTAAATCCAAACTTCATCAATAAAAGAAGAAATGGAAGAATAAAATTGCAGCTTCAGCTTTGACTTTCATCTTCATTCTTCAGAAAGAAAGAAGCAACATCAAAGATATCTTAATCAAAAAATTAAATATTTAGATTCCTTTGCAATTTGCATCTTGACCAGGTAGCCCTTTCAAATAATTGTAAATTTTACCACTCAATCTAACATGAATTGTAAATGGAAAAAGGTTGGGTTGGATTGGATAGCTCCACTTAAATAAGTTTAACTGACTAACTGTTTAAATTCAAAATGTTCAGAGGTCATATTACTAGCAATTGACACGGTTCACATTGGTGAGACTGTTACAGGATTTGCTAAAATTGGTGACTTCAAGTGAAATACAAAAATAGTCCTGGAGTACTAATGAAAAATTATATTTGTATGGCCTTCACTTACTCATTTATTAGTTGCAATCAAGCTAAGTTGATTGATCACATCCCAATAAAAGAAAAGGATTAAAAACTGATAAGCATCATTTCCTAGCTTGTAAAACACGATAAATACCTTACTATCGACTTACTAGGTTGAGTTACTGTAGTGCACTAGTGCTGCTCTGAAAACTTGTAGATACACCTGAACCAGAAACTACAAATTTATTTGAGGCCAAAGTCAATATCTTCATTTTTTAAAACTCTGAGCTCTCTTTAAACATAAAACATCCATATTTTCATAATCAACCCAACCATTTTTCTAGCACTATCTTGGTTATGAGTTGATCAATTTTATTTGAACTGATATTTGTCTTACTTTGCTAGAATACATGAAAAGAAGAATATTAAAAGCTTCTCAGTAGCAGCAGTTCAAATTTTACTAAGGATACACAAAGTCAATTCACATAAACATCCAAAAAAACCACAAGATAAAACATTGCAACAGGAATTATGCTTTTCCAATTGATCATTTTCCTTCCTTGAAAAGTAAGGAGGGAAAGGGGGTTGAGAAAGGAGCAATTCATAAAATAAAAACACAACACAAGGATTATACAGAAATTAAAGGAACCAAAAAGTAGCACAAATACCAGTTTAGAAACCTTCTTCCAGAAATGAGGAGTGGGCTTGGCCGCAAAATAAGCTTTCTCCAATGCCAGTTCTTGCTTCCTTGTCCACACTTTAACACTTCCATAACGACCTTCCGCTCCTCTCTTCCTCTTCCTAATAACCCCAGCCTCTTGACTTCTTCCAAAAACAAATTTCCCTTTCGATGCTTCTAGTCCTATAACCAGTTCAACATCCAAACAATCCTGAGTCCTTATTTCACTTCGCTGCACAATCTCATCACACGAATCCACACCCACTTTCCCTTTTTCTTTATTCAACAATACCGCCTTATAATCTGTAGATTCATCCAAAACACGATTGCTCGGTTTCTTGCTAGAATTGTTATTCGTTGATTTATCTGAAGCAGAATGTCTGAGTTTCTCTGACTTACCACTGCTCTTCTTCGTTTCGTCTTGGTCACTCTTCTCTTTAAATGCATTAGTGTTTCCCAGTAAAGAAAGCCTCAAAGATCGCCTAATATTCGAAACGCACTCCACCCTCTTACTAAACCTCGGAGATCTTCTCAAACCAAAAACGGGAGTCGGACAAATTGACGACTTTCCATCGAAGTTTCTCAGTTCCTTGGACGCTTTTTGCCTGTTATCTCTGTGAAAGTTTGAGCGTTTCAGCTTGTCACTTTTCGAATGGGACTTTTGATGGAGAAATCTGTTGGATCGACGGAGAGGAATGATTACCTCGTGCTCTGCCTGTGTGGTGGTGGATGTGGTAGGTTTTCTGGAAGTTCTCCGTTTTGGCATTTCGTAGAGCAATTGGTGAGTGTTTTCTCGTTTCTTGTTCATTTCGCATTCGAGTGCATTGGGTTTAGGAGGGAGAATGGAGATAGGGTTGGCCGTTCAAATATTTGGGGATGTTGGTTTGGTTGGGCTTTGAGATGAGAACTTGCGATGCAATTCATGGGCCAAGACCCAATTCTTGCGCTTTCGGCTGGGCGTCAGATCTAATAAAAGTTGAATACATTCAATAAAAGATGTGTTCTACGATTATTTGATTTAAAATAAAATAAAATAAAATAAAATTATTTTATTATAAAAAAAAATTAAGTAATTTATAGAAAATTTATCATTCATTTCGATAAATTTTAATTAAAATTTTTAATAAAAATAAAAAAAATTAATTTATTTTATTAATTACACAATGTCAAATCAACATGATTAAAGAGTCATTAGAGTATTTATCTTTAAAATGCTAATAAAGCTCAAAATATAATTTTATCAAAAATTAAACCAAATATTTCTAAATATCAAAATAAAAAATCTTAAAATATTTTTTTATTTTCTCATTTTATTTTTATTTATTTTATAATAAATTAAAGGAAATTATTTCAATCTTTCTCAAGCATTATCGAAACAAATATGGACAAACTTGATATATTTTATGTTCTTTCACACATCTTTTCAATCAAATATCTCAATCAATTTTAATTATTGATTTCTTTGCAACTTTTTTTTTCTCTTTATCAAGCAGAAATTATATGTTATAATCTAATTTTAGAATAATTTTGTATGGATATATAAGTGTGTATTAGCTTTTAATCATTAAACTAAAAATAGGATTGATAATAAAATTAAAAATTCTTACTTTATATATAAAATAAATGATTGAGGAATTTATTTTATTTGCAAATAAATTTTATTAAAAATTAAATAAAATAAATTTTATTTTGATGTCCAGATAACATTTTATATATATTAAAAATAAAAAAAAAAATTAAATAAGTTCTTATACTTCCGGTCAATGACTAAGGGGGTGTTTGGTTTACCTATTGGGTGCAGTTGATAGCTGATAGATACCTAAATAAGTAAATTACGGTGTTTGGCAAGTTTAAAAAAATAGAGCTGATAGCTGATGGGCAACTGATATGATACCCATCAGCTGCAGTTTGTATCAGCTCTATTTTTAAAACTGTTTCTCATCAGTTGATAGCTGATCTAGTTTTATTTTTTATTTTGACCATATTATCCTTTTTTATTTAATTTGAAAATTAATATTATTAATATTTTTATTTTTTTATTTGTAATTTTAATATTTTAATTAATGTATTTCAACTTTGTTAAAATATTTTTTATTAATAACATAAAATATAAAACATTTATTTATATCCAAAAACTTGAAATTAATTATAAATTTTTCTATTAACAATAATAATTATTTTATTATTTTATCTATATTTTTAAAATTATTTAATTATCTTAAAAAATAATTATTTTCTTATTTTAATAATAAAATAAATGATATAATATAAAAGATTAATAATTATATATTTATTTAAATAATATAATATATTAATTTAATAATTATATATTTAATTTAATAATAAAATAAATAATATAATGTAATAAATTTATAATTTTATATTTATTTAAATAATAAAATAAATTATATGATATATACCCTTATTAGTCATTTCACATATTAACAGCAACAGCTAAATATAATTTTACCAAACACTTAATATAAAACGGCTATCATCAGCTATCAGTTATCAGCTATCAGCTAACAGTAACAGTTATCAGTTGTATTCAACAGTTAATCCAAACAGACCCTAAATAAGTTTATAATCAAGTTTTTTGTCCAATAAATCTTTATATTTTTTTAATTAAGGCAAAATAAGTCCACACAAAATAAAATATTAATTTTTAATAATAAAATATTATTTTTTCTGATTTTTTAAATAATAAAATATTAAAATTATAATTTTAATATTTAACAATTTTTGTTACCATGTTTTTAATTTTTTTTCTTAATTTTATCTTAATTAAAACTAATAAATAATTTTTAGTATTTAAAATTAGGAAAAAATATTTTATTAAATGTGTGCTTATTTTTCCTTAATTAGAAAACACATAAACTTATTTTACCCTAATTAGAAGGTACATAAACTTATTTAATCCAAAATATAATTTTGGATTTATTTAACAAAATATAAGAAATTATTTAATCTTTTTTTTTTACTAAAAATAGACCTCTCTCCTCCTCTATGAAGAAAAAAAATTGTTAATTTATAATTTATTTATAAAATTTATAAAATTTAATAGAATTTTACTTAAGTATAATAAATTTCATAAAATTAAAAATATAGAATTCTAAATAAATTGTTGTGAATATAAACTAAAAATGATAAGTGTAGATTTTATGGTTGTGAAATTTGTATATGGGATTAGCATGTTAGATTTAAAAGATACTGGAGATTACTTTTGAAACCATTACTTTATTGAAAACACTAATCTATAAAGCTCCAAAACCTACACCAAATACTTCTTTGTTATGCCTTCTCATTCATCATCCATGCCCATGGAAGCACATGTCCCTTTGAACATGATCACATAATATTTCTCAAGGTAGAGCAAAAGATTCACAACAAAAGAGGGATACCTTTTAGAGAATCCCATACTTGAATTCCTAAATGCATTTGCAACCCCCTCTCTCTCTCTCTCTCTCTCTCTCTCTCTCTCTCTCTCCTTTGCAAATTATACTTTGGCTAATTATTAAGTACACCAGAGCACTAAAAAATAGTGTTCCTTCTCTCGCAGAAAGTGTATCATTCTTATTATATAGGAAGTGGGTCCCACATAATTGTGAGATAAGGTGTATGTGCACCGGATGCACCTAATAATTCCTCATATACTTTTATATTGCAAAATTTGCAATCCTCTCTCTGTCTCTCTTTCTCATTTATATGCATATACCTAATTTTTTATACATATATAAATATTACTTTTTTTTTCACATAACCTAACTTATTTAATTTTAATAGAAAATATATCATTCACTTGATAGATTCAGGTTTGAGTCCTCACCCCTTCAATTCCCTCTACTTATATATATATATATATATATATATATATATATATATATATATAATGCCTTTTAGGCACTTAAGAGAGTGTTTTATGTAATTCCATTTATTTCACATTCCATTTATTTATATATTGTAAAATAATTTTAGCTAAAATAGGATGAAAAACGTGTTTAAAATATTTATTGAAATGAACCAATTGCATTGTTTTCCTTTGGTAGAATGATTTTATATATTGGAATCATCTTATGATTATGAGATTTTTAATTTGAGTTTCAGGCGAAATAAAATTAATCATTAAAAAGAAAAAAAAAAGAAAATGTTATATGTCCTTATTATTAAAGTATACAGACGTATGTTCCTTAAATATATATTTTTAGGGCAATAAGATGAGATGATTAAAGGCTAGTTGATTCCACATATAATGGCTGCTGGGGTCAATAAAAGCAGATTCCTTAATAATGCAAATAGATATGTATGATTAATCTAAACTTTGATTTAATATCAGATTTTGATTACAATTTCCATAACCCATTTGTCCCTTTTGAATTTTGATCGATGCCTTCCAAAGATTCATTGTTGTTGTTATGATAGACATCAAAATCATCAAATTAGTATATGATTACGCCACTATATTAAGTATTAATAATTATTAATTAAAGTGATTAAGAACATTAATGCATGACTGAGACAGCACATAATCCCTTTCTAAAAAATATTTACAGTTGTGGATTCCATGATTATGTAATCTAATTTTTTTTTTATAAATTATTGTTTTCTCTGAAGATTTTGAAAAGTGAATTTTTACTTGTAACTTTTAATATTTTTTATAAAATTATTGTTTATCCTTTTAATATTTTTATTTTTATTTCGATCTATACACTTTTATATAAATTTTATATTTATTTAATTTTGATTTTTTAATATTTTATATTTTTTTAAGATTTTATTTAATTTTTTTATTATTCATTTTTAACCTACAAACAAAAAAATAGGAGTCTGGCTGGAGGTATCATGTGCCAAAGATTGATCCTTAAATTTTCCAAATTAAATTTCTTTTCCATCAACCAGCCGTAAAAACTGGTAATAAAATCTCCAATAGAAAGAAACCGAAGGCCAAAGGCAGAGTGTGGGAGGTAGCAGTGAGATCCCACTTGCTGCCTGTGGGCCTGTGCTGATAAAATGATGGTCCATAGTCAAATCAAATTATGGCCATATTTTGTTTGGTTCAAATCATCTTCTCGAATTTTACTTTTTAAAAATTATTTAGTTTAAATAATTTTTTTTCTCGAAAATGAAAAAAATAATTTTCACATATTAGAAAGTAAATATTTATTTTTAAATAAATTAATTTTTTTTATATGTTTTAAAAATTTAAAATTCTTTAAGATGCTGATTAGTTCAATAACAAAATTTATTTGATTTGTAAATAAATTTTATAATTTATTAATAAATAAATTTTTTATTAGATATATTTTATATTAAATATGAAATTTATTTTTAATGAAATAAATTTATATTTAAAATAAATAAAATAATATATAATAAAAAAATAATTTTATCACTTAAAATATATATAATTTAAAATTTAAAATTTATTTATACATTTTATTTATTTTAATAAAATTTAATTTAATTATAATAAATTTCATAAAATTAATTATTAAACATTTTAGATAAATTTTTATTTAAATTAAATATTAAAAATTTATAAAACTTATTTATAACTCACTTATCCTAATTAAATAAGCCAACATCTATGAAAAAAAATTTTAGTGAAGAAAAACAAATTTTATATAAAGCAAATCAACCCATTAATGAAAATCATCACGGAAAGAGTACAAAAGCCGTTGTACAGGGGTAGCTAGGGAAGGAAAAGCACCTCTGAAACAGTGAAATTAGGCGATGAAAGAGGTAGACCTGTCTTTGTGGTACCACTTCTGTGAACCCTGAACTGAATTCCCAATTTGGTCCTTTGCGTTGCAAGTGAATTATCATGAACATTATAACGTATTTGTACACACAACAATAACCAAAGGCATAAAAAAAAAATTGCTATGCCAATCCCATTTCTTATCACTCTTTCAACTTCTACATATTAGTATGAAGACGGGCCTTCTGTTGTGAAATGCCCATTGATGTGTCATTGAGTATGATCTGGATAAATTCTGGCGGAGCTAGTCTGGGAATTCTCTTAATAGCTCAAAATGGTTAAAATTGGAAGGTGAAAAATAGTGCCAAAAAAGGCGAGGATGTTGAAAGCGTCGGCAACCCTGTAATTTTCAGAAATCAAGTTCTAAATTCCAAACACATTTTTTAAAATTTTAATCTTCTCCTTGTGAGCAGTAACTGTATACAAGAGGACCTAATCTAATGGGCGGTAAGGTATTGATCAAGCTAATAGCCTACTCTTCTTCTTCTTTTACATTTTTTAATTTTCTAAAATATGAAAAAAAAAAAACAAAATCAATACGGTAAATCCGTACTAAAACATAGGCACCGGCACTCGCGGCGGTTTAGGCGACGGCGGTCTGTGCACCGTGACGATTACTTCCTCAGCTCGAGTCGACTCACACGGACATGGCAATGCGATAAATTTCGGGATCTGATCTCCAGGCATTATTACTGGTAAGCTTTGGCTTTCATTTTGCTTCAAATCCTTCAGTTGTTTTCAAAGAAAAAAGAAGGACCGTCAGGCGATAGTACATGTAGACAACGTGTAAGTAAATTTTATTAGGTTTAGGCAGGAGAGAAATTACCGAGTGATGTGCGTGTGTTCTCGAAAGAAAAAAAAAAAAAAATTACCGTGTGAGATTTGGTAGGTGAAGCCTCGATGTCAACCTCGGGATCAGGGTCGTCGGAAGAAGTGCGACGGTTTGATCTGAGCTTGTCCCAGTGGTAGCAGCAGGAGAAAATACAACTCAAGGTGAAGACGATAATCAAGAGCAAGGCAGTACCAATAGGGAAGCCAATGGACGGGCGAGATGCGTCCACGTGGGGTAGTGGTGAAAAATCTGGACTCTCCATAACATAGACTAGAAGTAGCAGTAACAGGTGAGGAGGAAGGACCTCCTCTCTGAGGCTTTTAAAATGAAAGCGAAGCTTTTTTCGAAGCTTAAGCCTGGAGCGAGGGAAAGGAGAATTTATAAAATGTGAGGAGGAGTACGTGCCAAGGAACAACCTAATTTCCGGGGCCATGGTACGGAATAAGCGTGGGTCCGATTGCTTGGTGAGCATGACGAAAGACAGCAAAAGAGAGACCGTTTGCTTCGATTTGCTATTTGGCGGTGTGAATATTTTATATATTTTTTTAAATAGATTTTTTTTTTTTTTTTTTTTACATTTTCTTTTGACAAAATGTAAAATGGCGGCTTAAGAGACACCATTCAACATAAAATTTATTCATTATAATTTTATTTTTTTATATATTATTTAATTTATTTGCTTAAAATCAGAGATAAATCTGAGTGGAAGCTAAATTCGTAAGAGCGCTGTGTCTAGATGTGAAAGGAGGGATGACGAATGGGAGAATTTCTCGGCATAATAATTATGGGACAGGCACAGCAAATGCTCTGGCTGGCAAGCATTCTGCTTTCCCTTGTTTTTGTTTTTACTGGTCAGTGTGGAAACTTCGACACCTTTTCTTCATGACCCAATCCCAAGCATAAGGTTAGGGTGTCTTGCATGCAAGCTCAAACACGGTTTTTAGGTTATTTGCCTGTATATTGCCCTTCAGAGCTTTAGCTGTACAGTGGCCCTACTGCTTACAGTAATTCATTGCTAGGGTTTTTCAGTCGACGAGACTGTTTTTGCATCGAAAAAAACATAGAGAAGCTTCCCATTAAAATATTAGAATGCGTTTGAGATTTGAAGTTTCTGGCGTGTGGAACTCAAATTTCTTTGCATTGCTGAGGAAAGAATTGGCTTTTCTTTCTCCTATAAGTAGAAAGTGAAATCTTTCTTTCGATTTTCCTTCATCAATTATTTTACTTATTTTGTTTGCAAGTAACATGCTTTGATTTGATTATGAAACGTGGTGTATGCTTCTCTCGTGAATAACGACTCCGCAGCTAACCCTCTGCTTGGATGTATGAAAAGTAGAAGGAAAAGAAAATAAGATGAGGACAGTAAATAAAGAGAGATTCTCACTTTCCTTTATTTGTAAATAGAGGAGAAAATAGATGAGTAAGGTAAAATAATTTTCATTTCCATTAAATATTTTCTCAGGGAAAATAAAAAAGGAAATGTGTGAAAAGTTTATTCTTAACTTATAATATATATATATATCAACAATAAAAAAATAATGGTAAATTCATGAAAATATTTTTTTTCACTCTGTTTTTTAAAATAAGAAAAATAAATTTATTTTCTTTTTTTATTTTTTATTTTCTTTCCTCTAAAAATTTCTCAAAGTGTGAGAATATAATATATAAAAAAAAGTGACATATTGAATTTTTTTTTTTTTTATAATTAGCTCTAGTTGATATTTCAACATGAAATCTTACAATTTTAAAAATAATTCGAGTACGCGATGAAGCACGTTTATACATTTTAAATTTTAATAACGTGGGTCAACATCAACACAAAACACAAACTTTATGTTTATTGAATTAAGCTTTCATTTTCATTTGGCTTTCTTTCTATTATATTAAAGAAAGGAACTATTTGATTCCTCTATTTAAATAAAATTAATTATTTGAGACTTTATTTTAAAAAATATATTAATTAGTTTTTATATTTTTATTCCATTTACTTTTTTATCGTTTTGATTATTTTAGACATTAATTTGAATTTCATTTCATCTCATTAAATTTGAAAAATACAATTGTATAATCCTTTTATTTTTTTAAGTCTTAGATTATTTAATCTATGTAATGGTAATTTCTTTCACCTTTAAATATTTTGATTAATATAAAACTTGATTTAATTTAACAAATGGACTGAAAATTAGAGAGAAATATTTTTTTCAAAATAAAAGAATTAAATAGTCAGTTTCGTTAAAATATAGAGACTAAAAAATAATTTTTTATATATTTATTTATTTTTATTAAATATTATTGATGTAAATTCATTTTTATTTATCATTTCTCAATTTTAAAATTATTTTATTTTATTAAAATAAAATTTATAGATTTTAATTTGTGTTCTAAAAAGTCTTCTTTATCTGTTTTAATTGGTTTTTCAATAAAAGAAATGAAATAATCTAAGGATATATTATGATATAATTAAAATTGTAATATAATCGTGATTATATTATATATTTGATTATATTATTTAGTAACATAAAGAAATTTGATATAATAAAATGATAATTATGTCACGACCCAACCCATGGGCCGGACCGGCACTAGGACCTGGGCCAGTCTAAAGCCCCCGAGGCCCGTAGTAAGCCAAACTATTCATTAATCCAACTCTAAGGCCCATTTGGGCCCAATATCAAGAAATCAACCGGACGGAGTCCGGCCATAAAGTGGACCTTTCAATGAGGAGTTTTTTGCTCACCCGACCTGTAAACAAAATATATCATCAATTGGGGAGCTCAGCTCACCCTCCACATACTCATCAGCATAAAAATAAATGGGAGCTCAGCTCCCTCATCCAATACATCAAACAGGCATATCATTATATGTTTACAGGTCCAACATGATAATAAATTTTACAGACCAAAATCAAATAAATACTTCTAACATATGCGGAAATTCTAGGAGTTAATAAAATTACACAAACATTGATAAATAACCTGCGAGGAAAGGAAGCAAGTTAACCTCAAAAATATCCTCCTGTGACCTGGAAAAATATTGAACAGGAGTGAGCGTTCGACTCAGAGAGTAAAATATCAATTTTAACCATAATCTCTATAACTATCTAAAACTAATGCACCCTGTAGAGTGAAATGCAGCATCAACAATATTTTCACATCATAACATCAAAAAGGTAATTTGGAGCACTCACACACCCTGTAGTATCAATCATAATATATGGGAGCTGATCCCCTATACAGCTCTCTTAAATCCAACCTGGTGCCAGCGAAGAACTTAATAAACCAAATCGGGAGTCCCAATAAGAACTCAAGCCGACTACCCCAGAGGATCGAGTCCCAAGAACTCAAGCCGTGACTACTATCCATAGTCCACACCACATCACACGCGACGCCAACGCACGCACACCCTCCAAATTACCACAACAACATCCATGGCACTTTTTATCACTGCAACATAAATAGTGCCTAGAGTTTAACTACATAAATATATGCATATAAGTGATGCATGGGCATGCTTGAACATATAATAATAGTGAAATTATAATTAAAATTAATATTTTACTCACAGACTTGACAACGGTCACTGTGGCGGCTGGGCGGAGGAAGAAGGCTCACCCTCACACCGACAATTACATTACAATTTTTAATATAAATGACTCAATACAATCAAGAAAAGACCAAATACGTCCTAAGTCGTGCTAAAATCCTGAGAGTTTCCCTATACCTAGGACCTACCCAACCTCAAAAGGGTTCAAAACACACTTCTATATTCACAATCCATATATCCACAACTCAATCACATCACACAGGGCCCATCAAATCAATCATTCATCACAATATGTAAAATCTCAATTTAGTCCTTATAATTGATCATTTTTGCAAAAATTGCCCAAACAAGCTCTAAAAATTCTAAAACTTTGCCCCATGTCCTTAGCAATATTACTAGGCTATTGCAAAAAAATCATAATTTTCTCAGCTACCACGAATATTTTATGGATTTTTAACCCTATTTAAGCACTAGAAAATTACAAAAGCAAGGTTCGGTTTACCTTTGCCGATTCCGACTCGCGCGCGCGATGTCGACAATGGGGTAGCCAAAACCTCGGTCCAATAGACTTTTTTGAGGATACCTGCCCACAACACGGAGGTTAGTACATAAATTTTTCAGAATTTTCTAAGCTCATTTAATGCTCCAAAAGACAACTGCGAGTTCGGTGACCCTCCGAAAAAGCGATAAAAATTCGAAATTTATGTCGCCGCAAGCTCTCGACGAGTGGAGCGCTCTGGTACTCTTGGTTTTCGTGGGATTCACGGTTTGCGAAATCTAGCCCGAAGTCAAAATGGGCTAAAACTTAAAATTGGACAACCGCCTCGATGGATTTGGCGTTCTTGGTGTCTATGGAAAGCTCTCGCCGTAGATGATTTTAGACACAAGACCCGGCCCAATTGGGCCGGATCGGCGATTTTTTTTGGAAAGTCGAAAGCGTCGCCGCTACTGCGGCGTTTTTTCGCCGCTTTTCCGGGTTTGTGTGGGGCGGGGAGGAGGGAGGAGAGAGAAAGATAGAGAGAAGGGGAGGAGGCCGGAGGAAGAAAAAATTTGATCGGTCCAATCCGGTCCGTTCGATTCGGTTAAATACAAAATTTTGAATTTTACTATCAACTCGAGGTCCAAAAATTTCGAAAAAATTCCAGAAAACTCAAAAAAATTCGTGGACTCCAAATATATTTTTAGTTTTGCCACGTGGTCTTTAAATTAATTTTTAAAAATCATCAAAGTTTATATTTTCGGAAAATCGAACCCGATTTTTTTAAAATCTGAAAAATTTCAAATAATTTCTTAAAATTTAAATAAAATTAAAATACCAAAAATACTCATAAAATAATAAAATCTAAAATTTTGGGGTGTTACAAATTACATAATATAATCAATTACATTTAAAGTATCATAATGATATTTAACTAGTTTTTCAATAAAAAAAAAATGAAATAATCTAAGACTATTTTTGGTATGATGTAATCAAAATTGTAATATAATAGTGATTACATTACATATTTGATTACATTGTTTAGTAATAACAAAAAATTAATATAATGAAATGACAATTACATAATATAATCAATTATACTTAAAATAACGTAATGATCATTACATATAAAAATAAATGTAATTATGATTACTTCTTTTCATTTTTTATTTATTTATCGTCATCATTATCACCACCATCACCGCTATCCAACCACCATTATTGCTACCACCACTACTCTATCTTGTCATCACTACCACCACTAGCACTACCACCGCAATCACTCTATTACCACTATCGCTACCACCATTGCTTAAACTCCGTTATCACCACTTAGTCAATACTACATCTACCACCATCTGACCGCTACCTTATTAACCCTATAACTAATTTAAATATTAAAATCAAAATTATTATTATATTACATCGGTTATATTTTTATTTTACAATCAAATATAAAAATATAATATTAATTATATTACATTACAATTTTAATTACATTATATAACTGATTATATTACATTATATTACACTTTACCAAACATAACCTCAATACCTTTAAAGACCCAATCATCTTTCTCATCCATGGTCTCTCTCATCTCTTCTATGTCTTCTCATCCTCTCCATCTCTCTTCTATTATCTAATAATAATAAAAAAAAAATTATATAACAAAAGAGTTTATTGTTTGATTATGACTAAATTTAAAATCTTATAATTTTAAAAATATAATTTGAAAATTCAATTTCAGTACTTGTCCAGTGGCTTCGACACTTAATAAAAAAATGGCATGATCTAATTATATATGTAGATGATGTTGCTGTGACCCTTGGGGTCCTAGATGGATGTCAGGTTCCCAAGTTTTTTTTTCAGAGATTGAATTAAAGTATAATATAATGTAAAATTTAATAATTAAATAATTAATTTTTAAAAATTTTGAGACGAAAGTGTAATATAGATCAAAATCTAAGATTAAATAATTAAATTTTTAAAAATTAATTACTAAAATGTAATATAAGACAAAACCTAAAGATGAAATTGTAAATTTCCCTTTTTAAAATTCTAACATTTAATTTTGGAAAATTTTCCCTTTTATATATTTTTTTGTTAGTCAAAATAATTCTTTTTATATATTTTTTTTCTAGTCAAAGCAATCCAATATTTAGTTTGTTTCAAGAAAAAAAAAATAATTAACCACCTTTTAAATATTTGTGAATTTTTTAAATAGTAAAATATGTTTTGAGAATTTTTTTAAGAAAATTTGTATTCTTAAAAATAATTTTTTTTGGAAAATTTTTCTTGAAAATTATTTTTCTTTAAAAAATTTTTTCCAGGAAATATATTTTATGGAATTTTTTAATTTTTTAAAATAAAAAAATTTTGTTAATGGGAGGTAACTATAGAATTTTAAATATTTTTATCCAATGAAAAGAATAAAATGTTAAAGAAATTAGTACTAATATCAAATTAATTTAATTTTAAAAATATATAAACATATTCATTAATTTTTTTTAAATCTAAATTAACTAATTAATAATTTACACATACTTTCATTCATTTTAATGAAAAAAAATATCTTTTAAGATGAAAATATATTAATTAATTAAAAGATTTAATTTATAAATATTAATTTATTTAAATCTCAAAATATTAATTAACCAAAAAAGAAAATCTTATTTAAGTAACAAAGAGGAAGGGCTGTTTTAAAAAAAAAAAAAAAAAAACTTGGCATCACTTAGAGCCCATGTTGAGTGGTTGCTGCAGCTTTTTGCAAGCCCACTAGTAAGCCTGGGCTTTTATTTCTTTTTGGGCCTCAGCTTATAATTTACTATCTGTCCATGTCAGTGCGAGTCACGTGCCTTTAAACCTAACGCTAGCTTCATAAATTGAAACGTTTCAAACTCCAAGAAATTACTGTATTATCTAATTTTTTATTTTATAATTTTTTTTAATAAAGTTACAGGAAAATAAAAGATTATTTTTTAGAATATTAAAAAATTATTTTTTAAAGTAAAAAAATTAGTTAATTTTTTTTATAAAATAATCCAATTACAATTGGGAAAATAATTTTTTTGGATTGTTTAAATTTAATATAATTGAATATTGGTATGTATTAGCTTAAAATTATTTTAATTAATTAACATCTTTTCATAAAATATAAAGAACAATATATAAAAATTAAGATCTTTTTATCGAATATATAAAAATTAAAGATTAAAATTTTTAAATTGTAGGATTAAAGAATGAAAAATGAAAGCAATGGATTAGGTGGGAGTGACGTGGGATGATGTGAATGATGATGGGTATGGTAAGCATCCATGGGCAATTGGGCATGGATCATGAGGCATGAGATACTGTGCCCAAGCATGCAAATAACAAGAACCAGTTAATGATGCTTTAATAGGCCCCATTTTAATTTAATTTAATTTAATTTAATTAGTATAATATTTATTTATTTATTAGTAGTGTATTTAAATTATGTTTGGAAAGAGAAGAGGAAAATAAAAGAGAGAAAAATAAAAATAAAAAAATAAAGAAAAAAAATAAAAATTATTTTTTATTATTTGAATTGAGAGAAGAAAATGTTAGAGTAAAAATTATTTTATGAATAAAAAAATTTATAATTTTATCTTTAAATTTTAAAAAAAATTATTAAATATAAAAATTTTTTTATACTTTTAAATATTTTTTCCTCTTTTTTTCT
Source organism: Hevea brasiliensis (assembly GCF_030052815.1). Lineage (NCBI taxonomy): Eukaryota > Viridiplantae > Streptophyta > Magnoliopsida > Malpighiales > Euphorbiaceae > Hevea > Hevea brasiliensis. The sequence goes on from NC_079502.1 coordinate 92,123,858, forward strand.
CATTTTAATAAAAAATAAAAAATAATATTTATATTTTTCTTCTAATATTTTCTTCCCCCTTCTATTTTTTAACCTAATTTAAATAAAAAAATAAAAAATAAATTTATTTTTTCCTTGCATATTCTCTCCCCTCTTACTTTCCTCCCTTCCCAAACATGGTGTAAGTAGTGAGAGAAATTTAGAGATTCAGCATCCGGCAAACGGGACTTCAATTGTCGCTTTCTTGTCTCCCAATCTCACTTCTTCCCCTGTTTTCTCTTGTCCCCTTCCTTTCTTTTTTTTTTTTTTTTCCTACTTTCCTTTTTTGCCCTTCACACTAATGCGTTATTATTATTATTATTTAAAATTAGGTACCTTCATAAAATATCTCATTCGAGATTCGTGCTGTCTTTTTTAAATAAAATACTTATTTTTAATTTAACCTTTAATTAAATTTCTTTATTTTTATAAAAATTTAATTTAATTATTAACTTAATTTAATTAATTTTTTCTATCAACTATCATACTTAAAATTAAAAAAATTCAATTTTTTTAATTTAAAAATAAAAAAAAATAAAAAATATACTTATATAATAATTCAATTAGAATTCTTTTATAAAATTAATAAATGAAAAATTATAATTTTTTTAATTTTAAAAAAATAAAAATTACAAATTCATTTCTTATAAATGATTTTTTTTAAAAGAAATCAATAAAATTTCAGATTTTATTTTATTTTATTGTAAAATTATCACATAATATATAATTAAATATAAAAAAATAAATCACAGCTCCTAATAAAGACCTTTTTTATTGTGAAAAATAATCAGTTGACTAACTTCTACACTTTTTTCTCCCCTAATACTAACCCCTTAACATCCCACTCTGTATAGCTAATTCAATTAATTCATTTAATTAATTTCTAAACATATTTAAGCCACTTAATTTATTAAATAGAATAAAATTAATTAAATTAATTTTTAACTTAAAATTTATTAAACATCAATTAAAGACACTAACAAAATTAAAATTAAAATAATGAATGCTTTTCAAAAATAAAATTTTTATTTAAACTCATTTCATCACGATGGAAGCGAGATTGACATGGTTATATTCTCTATAATTTTAATTTTTAATTAGAAGCAGTTTGAATGTGAGTATGTACTTTTATATTTGCTTAAAAAAATCTAATAAAAATTTATAAATGTTGATATTTATCTCAATTAAAAGAAAATAGTCCATATTATACCGAGTTAAAAAATAATAATAATTTACATTTTTTAAGTTTTAATTTAAGTAATAAGAAATAATGAGTGAAATGCATTAAAAAGAGACTTAAATTTAAATATTATATTGATCACTAAATTTAAGATAAATATAAATATATATTGACTCAAATTTAAATATATAAAATTTACATATTTATATTTTTAAATAATAATAAAATATACTAGATAATTTTATTATTATTATTATTATTATTATTATTATTATTTGCCCATTTTAGAGGAGCAGAAGCACAAGTCAAAGCAAAGGGTATATGGCAATTTAGAGAATGGATATAGTGATGTCGGGAAGCAACGAGTGGAGTGGTTGAATGAGCTGAGTCTCATAATTTTGGGCAGACAAGCCATGGGTTTTTTCCCGCTCGTAATCATCGTTTCTGTAAATTCCATAACTCCTCTCCTTTCTTTCTTTGTTTCTTTGTCTTTATGGTCCATATCCCAAACAAACAATTAACCTAAACCCCCGTTTAAGGAAAGCCATTTTTTATCTTTTTAAAAATCCTGTTTAATTATCATTTTACCATTTCTTATCCCTCGTAATACTAATGATATTTCACTTTTAATTTTATTTTATTTAATTTTTAAACTTTATAAAAGTGTAACTATTTAATTTCTATATTTAATTAAAAAATTGACTTTTAATTTCATCTCATTTGATTTTAATTATTTAATTTCTATGATTAGTGACTTATATTAGTGCCTCTTGGCCACATCAATGATAACAAAAGAACGCTGGGACAGCGTTAACAATAACATTTAGTGTGTTTTTCCCTCTTAGAGAGGCACAATAAAGCAGGATTTTCGAGTGATTGTGTCAGTCATGTCTAATGACCAATGCAAACGAGGCATGCACTGATCAACTCCACTCGGTTTTAAATTCATTTTTTAATTTTAAGGAAAAAAAAATTATAGTAATTATTACAATTTATTTAATGTTATAATTATACAAATTTTAATAATAATACTTTATTATCCTTAATCACCTAATTAAATGTCTATTCTTGTGTTTTACTTATTAGGATACTAGTGTTTAATAGTTATATTTTTATAAAATTTAAGTATCCAATTACGATATTTTCACACACACATATATATATATTTTAATTATCAAAGACAATGAAATAGTTTGAGTAGTGAAAAGTGTAGAATCTAACATGTCATTAGCTTTACCAATTCAGCCACATTACTCCAAATAATGCAGGCAATGTTATGATCCGATCCTACAGGCTGGATTGATACTAGGACTTGGGCTGGTATAAAATTCTCGAGACCTGTAGTTAGTCTTATTAATCTTAAATTCATAACTAGGGTCCAAAACTGAAGCTCAACATGTAAATAAAATATTATATTTTTATTTGGATCAATTTAACCTGATAATCATAAAAAACTGAAGTTAGGGGAGCCCTACTTAATTCTGATACCATCATTTATAAATTATTTAAATATCATAAAAATCTTCATTTATTAATATCAAAAATTTAAATTAACACAATTCCTAACAAAGTCTATAATACTGCTAACACATGCGGAGTTATAAATTACAAATTTAAAAAATAATAATACAAATAAATAATTGCGAATAAACCTGTGAGAGAGAAAGCAGGTTACTCTGAAAAAAATGAACTTCTCCTGTAGTCTATAAAAATAGGTGAACAAGAGTGAACGTTCGACTCGTAGAGTAAGATATTAATTTTACATACAATTTCTATAACTATATAGTACTAATGCATCTCTAATGATGAAATGCAATACAGATCAATAATTTCACCAAAATCAAATAATATTTACACAAAGAATAATTTGAAGCACTCACACACCCATATATCACAACAGATATATACATATGAGAGTTGATCCCCTATACAGCTCTTTTAATTCAAAGTCTGCCAGTAAGATCAACTCGAACTGGACTTTCGCTTAATAATCCAAATGCGGGGGTCAGCGATATCAACTTAAAGCCATACTCACATTGACTTTCTCAAAAAGGACTAGGCCCCAAGTGAGACTAGCTCAAGCCGATTTGTCCATCCTACCTATATCCATCACACCATACCACACGTATATCGACACACGCACTTAGCTTTAAATTATCCTAAGGTAACATCCACATCTATTTCTCAATTAAGAAAATGCAACATAAAACGTGCTTAGTATTTAACTACATACATATATTTATATGTGATGCATGAGCATGCCTTGAATATATAATAATATTGAAATTATAAATAAAATCAATATCTACTCGCAGTACTTCACAAGTCACTGCGGCAGTTGAGCTGAGAAAGAAAGCTGGCTCGGCTCACCTAAATAATTACATTACAAACTAATCAATATTTATTTAAAATAAAACTTTGAAAGAATCAAAGACAGCCTAGGTTTTGTCAAAAATTCGATAAAATTTCTTTTGTATCTAGAACCTAATTGTTGACCCCGTGTAGCTCAAAATGAGCATTGATTTTGATGATAACAAAACTCAAAGAGAATCTATCTAACCTAACCTTTAAGTGATGTGTAGATTCTTTGTCTTATGCATAAAGAACCTTTGAAGTTGCATCTAAGAAGAAAAGATACTCAAAGGCATTCCAAGACAAATCCAAAATGAGAAAAAGACTATGGAAGCCAAGACTCAAAGAAAAGGTATGAAGAGTATAGTGTTAGAGTCTTAGGCCTTTTTGTGAAAAAGAATAGATGAGAATTTAGTCATATGGAGCTCAAAAATAAAAATTTATTTTCTGATTACTTTTTCTCATCATGACCTTGAACACAACCATTGAAACATTTTTCAAAGGTCTAAATCATTTTACATTGCAAGTTGAGACATGCAGCTGTTGACTTAGTTTCCTAACTGGTTTGCTAAAATTTTCGGTTTGCTAATATGTTTGCTAAAAACATTAGTTTGCTAACCAGTTTGCTGACTGCTCCTAAAATTTTATTAGTTTGCTAACTGTCCAGAGCTGCTCAACTTCGCACAAAAGGACAAAATAACGGCCATTTTGTCTTGGGCAGTGTGTATAACGTTCCAAAAGGGTTTCAAACGGTCTAAAATAATTTGGGACTATATATACACCTCTCTACTTCATTTACAATTAAATGAAAGCTTACATTTGATCTCCAACATTGAATTTTCATTTATTGCTTTCATTCAAGAGCATTTAAAGATTTTGAGCTACCATTGGCAAATCAACTCATCTCTTCTTTATAGTTTGATTTGTATTGAGTAAGAGTGAGTGTTGAAATATTGAATTGCATTCAAGAGAGGTTGTACAAGCACCTATTGAAGCTTGGAAGTGTAAGTGCTTGTGATAGCACTTGTGGAGGTTTCAAGCTACCTTGGTGTAAAAGCTTGGTGTTGAGAAATTGTAAAGGGCTTTTGGTCTCTTGCCTTCAAAAGAGCAAATAGTGGAGAAAAGACTCAAAGAGGGTTCTTTGAGAGAGTGGATGTAGGCTAGCTAAGCCGAACCACTATAAAATCCTTGTGTTTGATTTCTCTAACCTTTACCTCTTTACTTTTATGCAATTTAAATTTCTTTTCTCATATACATGATAGTGAATGTTGGTTAAATAGATTGAGTTGATAAATTTGTGGACATATTGAGAGACTTGAGAAAATTAGTTGATAAATGCTTTATTAGAGATTGCCATATACATTGATTGAGAATTGAATTGCAACATAGAAACACATTGTTGAAGCACATATTACTTTCGTTATATAGAAGAATCACATAGTTGAACAAAGCCACAATTTTTCATTAGGCTATAAGCAAGGGCTGAAAAATTATTAAAGTCCAATTCACCCCCTCTTGGACTATTTTGGGACAACAAATTGGTATCGAGCTTGACTCTCTTGCTTAGGTATTACAACCTTAGAGTGATCCATAATGGCTAGTTCATCTAGTAACACCGCTGCATACCGCACCTTTAGTTGAAGGCTACTCAATCACTAGACCACCGCTTTTCAATGGCACTAATTATTCATTTTGGAAAGTAAGAATGAGAAATTTCATACAATCTGTAGATATTGATGCATGGAGAATTATTAAAAATGGTCCACATGTTCCTCAAAAGAATGGTACTGGAACTACAAAAGTTCCAAAACATGAAGATGAATATGATGACAATGATTGGAAGAAAATCTCTATAAATGCTAAAGCTATTAATATTTTGCATTGCTCACTTGATCTTAATGAATACAATCGTGTTTCAGGATGTCAATCTGCTAAGCAAATTTGGGATAAGCTTGAAGTGACTTATGAAGGAACTGATGTTGTTAAAGAGTCCAGAGCAAACCTTCTGATTCGAGATTATGAGTTGTTTGATATGAGGCCAGGAGAATCAATTGCAGATATGAGTACAAGGTTTACCGATCTTGTAAATCTTCTCAAAGCACTTGGTAAAAAATTTGAGGAAGCTGAACTTGTGAAGAAAATTCTTAGATCACTTCCAAAGTCTTGGGAAGCAAAAACAACAGTTATCCAAGATACCAAAGATTTCAAAACGTTCACCTATGATGAACTCATTGGTTCTCTCATTGCACATGAGATGGTATACAAGAAGGATGAAGTTGAATATGAGCAAAAGAAGAAGAAAAGCATTGCTCTCAAATCAAACAAAGATGAAGATAAGAAGAAAGGAGTTGCATTCAAAGCTGACTCAAGTGACAACTCAAGTGTTTCAAGTGATGATGAAGATGAAATGGCTGTGCTTGCAAGAAAATTTAAAAGAGCTTTCAAGAAAGGAGGAAGCAAATACAAGAAATTCTTGAAAAAGCATACTCCCAAGGACAAGTACTTTAAAGATTCAAAAGAAGAAATTGTATGTTATGAGTGTCACAAACCTGGACATATCAAGCCCAAATGTCCATTGCTCAAAAAGAAGAAAGGAAAAGAAGATAGGAGCAAGAAAGCTATGAAAGTAGTATGGAGCAACAGTGAAGAGTCTTCAAATGATGAATCGAGTGACAAAGAGGCTGCTCTTCTTTGTTTGATGGCATGTGAGGAGAAAGTTGAGAGCTCACAAAAAGATGAAGAAAGCGACAATGAGGTTTGTTGCAAAGGAATGAAGGAAAGTGATAAATGGTATATAGATAGTGGTTGTTCAAAGCACATGACTGGTGAAAAAGACAAGTTTTCAAAAATTGCAATGAAAGATGGAGGATATGTAAAATTTGGAGACAAAGGGAAAGGAAAAATAATTGGAAATGGCACAATTGGCACCAAACCTTGTATTGAAGATGTATCGCTTGTTGAAGGTTTGAAATACAACTTGCTAAGTGTAAGCCAACTGTGTGATAAAGGCTTTGAGGTAAAATTTACTTCGTCTCTATGTACAATCAATAGTTTAGATAATGACACATTGTTCATTGCCAATAGATCAAATAATGTTTACTTGCTTGACATGAATAATTTTGAAACTAATCATGGTACATGTCTAGTATCTCTTGATAACTCTAGTTATTTATGGCATAGAAGACTGGGTCATGCAAGCATGCATACACTCTCAAACTGTCTAAGAAAGAACTTGTTAATGGTCTTCCTAAGATTAAGTATGAAAATGAATTTCAATGTAGAGCATGTGCACTAGGAAAGCATACTAGAGCATCTTTTAAGTCTAAGAATATTGTGTCTACCACTAGGCCATTAGAATTGCTTCATCTTGATTTATTCGGACCCGTAACTCCTACTAGTCTTGGTGGAAAGTCATATGCTTTGGTTATTGTTGATGACTATTCAAGATATACATGGACATTTTTCCTTGCTCACAAAGATGAAACTTTTGAAAAATTCACCTCTTTTGGTAAAATGGTTCAAATTGAATAAGGCTTTGCATCTCATCTATAAGAAGTGACCATGGAACTGAATTTGAAAATCATTTGTTTGAGAAATATTGTGATAAATATGGAATCAATCATAATTTTTCAGCTCCTAGAACACCACAACAAAATGGGGTAGTAGAAAGGAAAAATAGGACTTTGCAAGAAATGACTAGAACTATGTTGAGTGAAAATAATTTGCCAAAGTACTTTTGGGCTGAAGCTGTTAATACATCTTGTTATGTGTTGAATAGAGTTTTGATTAGATCAATTTTGAAAAAGACCCCCTATGAGCTATGGAAAGGAAGGAAACCAAATATCTCTTATTTTAAAGCATTTGGTTGTAAGTGCTATGTGTTAAATAACAAGAAGGATAACCTAAAGAAATTTGATGCTAAATCCGATGAAGGAATCTTTCTTGGGTATTCAACAAAGAGTAAAGCCTATAGAGTGTTCAATAGAAGAACTTTGGTTATTGAGGAAACTATTCATGTTTTGTTTGATGAGACTAACCCTTCTATTAGAAGAAAAAATGCTTGTGATGAAAATGAGCAGGTTTTTGGAAAAGAGAATATAATAATATCAAGTGAAGAATTGGAACAAGTTGATGACAAAGATGAGGAAACTCAAGGAGAAACTACAATAGATGTCCATGATGCCAATGAAGATCAAACTAATGAAGAAATGCCAAATTTGGAAGATTTACAAGTAAATGAGCCCCAACATGAAGATTTACCTAAAGATTGGAGATTCCATAGAAACCATCCTCAAGAAGACATTATTGATGATCCATCTCAGAGGATGATGACTAGAGCACAATTGAGAAGATATTTTGGTAATGTTGCTTCTGTTTCACAAATTGAACCTAAATGTTTTGAAGATGCTCAAAATGATGAAAGTTGGATTCTTGCTATGCAAGAAGAACTAAATCAATTTGAGAGAAATAAAGTTTGGAATTTAGTACCTAGACCAAAAGATCATTCAATTATTGGTACTAAATGGGTTTTTAGAAACAAAATGGATGAAAAAGGCAATGTTGTTAGAAACAAAGCTAGACTAGTGGCTCAAGGCTACAACCAAGAGGAAGGGATTGATTTTGATGAAACCTTTGCTCCGGTTGCTAGAATTGAAGCTATTAGGATGTTGTGTGCTTTTGCATGTTTCAAGGATTTTATGCTTTATCAAATGGATGTCAAGAGTGCATTTTTAAATGGTTATATTGATGAGGAAGTGTATGTTGCACAACCTCCAGGTTTTGAAAATCATGAACATCCAAATCATGTTTATAAACTTACTAAAGCCTTATATGGTTTAAAGCAAGCTCCTAGAGCATGGTATGAAAGGCTTAGTAAATTTCTTTTACAAAATGATTTTCAAAGAGGCAAAGTGGATACAACACTTTTTGTTAAGAAGCATCATAATGATATGCTCATTGTGCAAATTTATGTTGATGATATAATTTTTGGTGCTACTAACGAATCTCTTTGCAAGAAATTTTCTAAGATTATGCAGAATGAATTTGAAATGAGCATGATGGGTGAGCTTACATTCTTCCTTGGACTTCAAATTAAACAAATGAAAGATGGCATCTTCATAAATCAATCAAAGTACATCAAGGATATGCTAAAGAAATTTAAGATGGAAAATTTGAAGAGCATGGGCACTCCTATGAGTTCAACAATTAAAATGGACAGTGATGAAAAAGGTAAAGAAGTAGATACCAAACTTTATAGAGGTATGATTGGCTCTCTTTAGAATCTTATTGCATCTAGGCACGATATACACTTTAGTGTTTGCTTGTGTGCAAGATTTCAATCATGTCCAAAAGAATCTCATCTAAGTGCGATTAAAAGAATTTTTAGATATCTCATAGGTCACAATCAATTGGTTTATGGTATCCAAAGTGCGAATCATTCAATCTTGTTGGCTATAGTGACTCGATTTTGCCGGAAGTAGATCGATGAAAAAGTACCTCGTACTTGTCAATTTCTTGGTCATGCACTAGTTTCTTGGCACAAGAAGAAACAAACTTCAGAGCTTTATCTACACCGAGGCGTAATATATAGTCATGGTAGTTGTGTTGCTCAAATTTTATGGATGAAACAACAATTGGAAGATTTTGGTTTAAAATATAATCTTGTTCCAATTAAGTGTGACAACACAAGTGCCATAAACTTGGTCAAAAATCCAGTCCAACATTCAAGAACTAAACATATTGAGATTAGACATCATTTTATTAGAGATCATGTTCAAAATGGAAATATCAAAATAGAGTTTGTTGCCTCTGAAAATCAACTTGCTGACATCTTTACAAAGCCTCTTAATGAAGAAACCTTTTGTAGAATTAGAAGGGAAATTGGTATGTGTGAATCACTGGCTTGAAATCTAAGTCATTTGCATTTTATTGAAAGTGTAACTGATTTGCTGAGATATTAGTTTGCTGAAAAATCTTTAAAGAATATTAGCTAACCTGTTTGTGTACTCGTGAAATTAGTTTACTAAGTTGTATACTAATATTGCGTGGCTAAAATTAGTTTGCTATATTAAGCACTGTTCAAATTTCAAACCAAAAAGGTGATTGTTCTTGAAGTTTTCTACGTGTTCACCGATGCATTTATCTTTCCACATTTGATATCATACTATCAGTAATGTGTCAGACATGTAGAAATTTTTTTTTGTATATAGGTATAGGTAGACTTGTTTGAAATGAAAAATAAAATAAAAAAAAAAGGGGGGAAAGAAAAGGGAAAAACTGGTTCAGTTGAAAGTGCAGTGACACTGAAAAGCGCGGGACTCAAGAGGACTTAAATCCTCTGCCACACGAAACCTCACATTTTCTCTCTCTCTCTCTGTTTCGATTTCCGACATCCCCAAACACCATACCCGATACTTCCTTCAGGCGAAACAAACCCTAACTCACCCAAAAAAATCTCGAGTTTCCTTTCCTCTTTCACACTTACCTCACCGAACTCCCATTATCCGATTTCATTTTGTCTCAATGGCTCGCACCAAACGAAAACAAAAATCCCCTGTTGTTGCCGATGCTTCATCTTCCTCGTCAGCCTCCGACGATGTCCCTGTTGCGGCATTGCGGAAGAAACTGAAAGGACAGCAAAACGTGTCGAAATCAAAATCAGTTAGTGAGTCCTCTCACTCATCCAAGGGTGTCGAATCCTCTAAATCGACGCCAGAAAAGAAGAAGACGATACTGAAGCAAGGGACGGATGCTAAAAAGAAAATGGGTATCGCAAAGCTTTCGGGTTCAGTGGATAAAGCACTGTTGGATTGCAAATTCATCAAATGGGAGAACTTTAATCAGGTAAACTTTCACTTTAAAGAGCTTTTTGAGTTTCAAGGATGGATGGATGTGTGTGAATATACAAATGAGTATTACCCTAGGCGTGTTCAAGATTTTTATGGGACTTTTCGAACAGTTGATGATGAGGATAAATTTGAGGTAATTTTGAATGATAGTATATATGGTGTCTCTGTTGAAATGATTGCTACGGCTTTAAACTTGCCAAATGATGGAAATAAAATTTCCACACATAAGGATGTTGCTAGAATAGCAGGCTTCAATTTGGTTGAGTTTGAAAACGAAGTGTTCCCTGCTAACACTGCCACAAAAGAAAAGTCTACTAGCACAAAAGCTTTTCAACATATCAAAATCATTCACAGTATGGTGAACTACATTTTCTATCCTAAATCTGGTAGCTATTGTTATTTGAGCCACCTGGACATGTGTATCATGTGGCACATTGTTAACAAAGTAAGGATGAATTTGGCTTATTTGATTTTTTAAGAACATGTGCAAAGCTTATGGAATTGGAAAACTGACTTATGCACATTTCTTGACTGCTGTGTGTAAAGAGCTAAATGTAAATGTCTCTAAGGAAAGCTCTAGGACTGATTTGATTATGCTTAGAGAAATTCACTCTGACTCTGATGGAAGAAAGAAAAGGTTTGAAAAGGGTGGCTCTTCCTCAGCTAAGGTTGGTTCCCATTCTACAAATGAATTTATGAGTGAGCTTCATGTTTAGTTTACTAGTCTGTTTGCTACTATTGGTTTTTAGTTTGCCACTGCACACCTTACTGCGTTTTAAATTTTGGCTAACATGATTCTTTTTGGTTCTTTTCTCCTGTTTCCTTTTTGATTGATGACAAAAAGGGGGAGAATAGGATGGATATGATGGATATGAATATGTGAATATGTGTGTGAATATGTGTTTATAGAATGGATATGAATGTGTTGATACTTGTGTTGCTGGATATATGTTTATATTTGTGATTGATACTTGTGTTGCTGGATATATGTTTATATTTGTGATTGATACTTGTGAAGTGTGAATATGTTTTATAGCATAATTTCAGGGGGAGCTTATGTACAGAAAATGGATTTCTTGGAAATTATGTGCATGTATTTAGGGGGAGCATTTTCGGTATACTATACTTGGATTTACATACTCACACATATTCTCACACACTTTTATTTTTGACTGATTGATTCAGTTGAGTTTTGTCATCATCAAAAAGGGGGAGATTGTTGACCCCGTGTAGCTCAAAATGAGCATTGATTTTGATGATAACAAAACTCAAAGAGAATCTATCTAACCTAACCTTTAAGTGATGTGTAGATTCTTTGTCTTATGCATAAAGAACCTTTGAAGTTGCATCTAAGAAGAAAAGATACTCAAAGGCATTCCAAGACAAATCCAAAATGAGAAAAAGACTATGGAAGCCAAGACTCAAAGAAAAGGTATGAAGAGTATAGTGTTAGAGTCTTAGGCCTTTTTGTGAAAAAGAATAGATGAGAATTTAGTCATATGGAGCTCAAAAATAAAAATTTATTTTCTGATTACTTTTTCTCATCATGACCTTGAACACAACCATTGAAACATTTTTCAAAGGTCTAAATCATTTTACATTGCAAGTTGAGACATGCAGCTGTTGACTTAGTTTCCTAACTGGTTTGCTAAAATTTTCGGTTTGCTAATATGTTTGCTAAAAACATTAGTTTGCTAACTGCTCCTAAAATTTTATTAGTTTGCTAACTGTCCAGAGCTGCTCAACTTCGCACAAAAGGACAAAATAATGGCCATTTTGTCTTGGGCAGTGTGTATAACGTTCCAAAAGGGTTTCAAACGGTCTAAAATAATTTGGGACTATATATACACCTTCTCTACTTCATTTACAATTAAATGAAAGCTTACATTTGATCTCCAACATTGAATTTTCATTTATTGCTTTCATTCAAGAGCATTTAAAGATTTTGAGCTACCATTGGCAAATCAACTCATCTCTTCTTTATAGTTTGATTTGTATTGAGTAAGAGTGAGTGTTGAAATATTGAATTGCATTCAAGAGAGGTTGTACAAGCACCTATTGAAGCTTGGAAGTGTAAGTGCTTGTGATAGCACTTGTGGAGGTTTCAAGCTACCTTGGTGTAAAAGCTTGGTGTTGAGAAATTGTAAAGGGCTTTTGGTCTCTTGCCTTCAAAAGAGCAAATAGTGGAGAAAAGACTCAAAGAGGGTTCTTTGAGAGAGTGGATGTAGGCTAGCTAAGCCGAACCACTATAAAATCCTTGTGTTTGATTTCTCTAACCTTTACCTCTTTACTTTTATGCAATTTAAATTTCTTTTCTCATATACATGATAGTGAATGTTGGTTAAATAGATTGAGTTGATAAATTTGTGGACATATTGAGAGACTTGAGAAAATTAGTTGATAAATGCTTTATTAGAGATTGCCATATACATTGATTGAGAATTGAATTGCAACATAGAAACACATTGTTGAAGCACATATTACTTTCTCGTTATATAGAAAAATCACATAGTTGAACAAAGCCACAATTTTTCATTAGGCTATAAGCAAGGGCCGAAAAATTGTTAAAGTCCAATTCACCCCCCTCTTGGACTATTTTGGGACAACACTAACCAACCCGCAAAATGGCTCAAATAACACTTCTAAATCATACACCTCAATCCATATCCCATTAACATCATATGGTCCCTCATAGGCCCTCCAAAACAGGCAAAACTTATATATTACACATAAAATAATTATTTAAAAATTCGAGGTATTACATTCTTCCTCTCTTACAAAAAAATTCGTCCTCAATTTTTAAATAAAAAAAAGTGCCAAGGAAAAGAAGGTGGTTATTCGTTGTTTCTCTGACTCTGCTGTAGTGTCCTAGCTATCATTATCATTTCGTAGTGGAGCTCTTACCTCTAACTATTCATTGACCCTTTTTCAAACATCTAAAGTACTTACTATACCTCCATCGTGCTTCACTTGATATCTCATAACTTCAATCAACTTTGGTGCTTACCCCTCTTCCACTGCACCCCAACGTGCTTGTTAGTAACTTCAGTCCTCATTTCTCTATTTCAACAACCTCTGCTCCCTAAAGACATGACTTAGGCTTCTTATCCTATGGTAACCTATGAGATACTTTCCTGCAACACCTATCATAGGCATCTCGTTCGAAATTCTTACTTGTCTTATGACCTCAATGGTCAATACCTATGCATCTTCTCACTCCCATGATACTTCGAATTTCCAATCTCTTTTGTGTCATTTCTAAGGTCCTTAGACCAACTCCTGTTCATCTTATGTAACTAGTCATGTAGAGTTCCATTCAAGTGCCAAGTGTACCCTACACCTTCTATCAACATTGTCAAGTGAACTGGGTCTCTCCTCCTATGTGACAAAAGTGTTTGTGTTCCCTGACAACCCAGTTAATGCGACCTTATCATTTTCCACTCCTTCTCTGGAATGGAAGTATCTTGGCTTCTTCCTAAAGCTTTTGATTATGTGACATACTTTCTGACACATTGGCACTTAGATCGAGACTTCACTACTCTTTTAATCTATCATCTCATTATAACTTGTTTTAAATATTCCTTAGTGTGTCCCTAGAATACTTATTCCTCCTTATTCTCATCATTGTAACCAACTCTACAGAGCTTTTCTCCTATCTTTTAGATCTTATCTACTTCCTTTTCCTGTTTTTGCTATTGTTGATATCTTTTCAACCTACTGTACTTATTCTTTAACCTTTATCCTTTCTCACCTTTATACCTTTTTCCTTCAAGGATGTCCATCCCATCATCAACTTCAACCTGACACATTGGCACTTAGATCGAGACTTCACTACTCTTTTAATCTATCATCTCATTATAACTTGTTTTAAATATTCCTTAGTGTGTCCCTAGAATACTTATTCCTCCTTATTCTCATCATTGTAACCAACTCTACAGAGCTTTTCTCCTATCTTTTAGATCTTATCTACTTCCTTTTCCTGTTTCTGCTATTGTTGATATCTTTTCAACCTACTGTACTTATTCTTTAACCTTTATCCTTTCTCACCTTTATACCTTTTTCCTTCAAGGATGTCCATCCCATCATCAACTTCAACCTTCTTTTTATTTCTTAGTCCCATATTGATTACTAGTTCCATTACTTCTGGAATTTTAACCTTAAGATTGGCTCCTACTAGCACATTATTCACGTTACGTAACACTTGTAATTAACTATAGAAAATTCTTTTTATATCTCCTTTCCCAACTTAACTATCATAACATTATCATTCCCTATCATCCTTTGTAGAAAATTGCTCATCATTGTTAGATAGAAACCCTTGAAACTATATGTTCCACCTGAACTAACATGGATGTGGGAAAAATGTGCTAAGCTATAATTTCGGTCAAGATACTTCACGTGTTCATTTTCCTTAATACAACCACACATACTGCCCACGGCTCTCCAGACTTTAGCCTCAAATCTACCCATCAGCAGCAATTTCACCCATTGTAACTTATCCACAAATAGCACTTCTTCCAGCTCATAGTTTAGAAAGGTTCCAAACCTTAGCAACTAACTTGATCTAACTCCGGTTACTACCCTAATTATCTTTTCATCATTGACATTAGGTATGCACTCACCATCATTTTTGCCTTAAAAAATTGGATACGTACTAAGGCCCATCAAATTTTCAATTAATTGGGTCACTTTGACATGACTTCTCTTCTTAATATAATTCCCTAGAATCGAAACACGAGCTAATTTGGAAAGAAGGAGAAATGTTCTCCCACCATTTACTGTATACCATTGTTTGATAAACAAGGTTTAGCTCATATCCCTGAGTCTTCCTTTTTAGTTTCATTATTTCTTTGCAGTTGTTGTGTTTTATCATAAGATATTAGCTGTACCTATCCATGTTACACTGTTGCCCCATCCAACATATTATCTTGGAATTTATAATCTCTTTTATTCTCCATTACTAACGTTCTGCTACATATTATTATACTATTATTATTTTATATATATATATAATTATTCTATTGGTCACACTGAAAATATCTGTCCACCTCTAATTATAGACTCTAGGTCTCATCATTCTAAATTTTAACGTCAAGCCTCTATGGCATTATCCCTCATTCTTTTCCCTCATCTTGCATATTTAAATCCCTTATGTTAACTTTTAATCAGCTTGCTCCTACTGACTTTGCTTATTTGTCTTATAAGACAATTCAAGTTACCACAACACACTTTACAACTACTACTTACTTTGGTTGCACACCTCACATAACTTTTCTCATACTGTCAATAACCAAAAGGGTTTTTATGTCATCGCCTCCTTATTCTAACTTGGTGATAAAAAATAGATCCAGTTAATTACACATAACATAATTATTTAAAAATTTGAGGTATTGTTACCTCCACTACTACCTTATATTAGCTTTTTTTACCATTGACCAATTGAAATATTTGCAAGTCCTTTTGTTTTTAATTTCAATTATAATTACCATTATTATTTTCACTCTTAAATTTGTCAATTAATTATCTATTTTAGGCAATTATACAATTTTTTGATTGTCATTAGTTATTCCCAATTGACATATAAATATTATTAGAAATAGAATTTAATTTTTAGCATCATAATTAAATTTTTTTAGGTTAAAGGATTAAATATTATTTATTATTATATTAAATAAAAATATGTTGACATTTAACCACAACATTTTCCTAATAATTATTTTTATAAATTATCCATTATACAAAAGACTAATCAAAATCATATAATATTAAACCATGAAAATATAAAAACGATTCAATTAGTACTTTAATAGTGTTATATATATATATATATATATGCTAGCTTGCATTTAAAAGTAAAAAAAAAAAGGCTATAATTGCAACTTGGGCCTCATAAATATTTCTGAAGGGAAAAAGAAAGGCCATCAATTATGGCCAGCCGCAAGTCCATCTACTCAAACTAAATTGAACTACTGGAAGATTGAAACTAGAAACAAAACCCCAAATCAAAACCCCTTGTCCTCAAAACCCTAGAACGATAGGAGGAACCCTTAACAGAGCACTCATCGCTTCCACTGCTGGCCACCACTAGGAGTTGAATTAAAGTTGAAGCCAAATATCTTCAGCAACCGAAGTAGCTCATCCAAACACAGTTACCCTGCCACAACAAAGAAAACTTCTGGAATCTCAGCAAAACAATAAACCTAGCTTGCACTGGCAAAAAGGGGCTGGCGCAAAACTCTTATGGCACTTCAAGCCATCAAGAAGGCCTTACCAGTCGTGGTGTAAAAGCAGTTTCTAGAGATGCGCAGACAACTAAACTTAAAGGGACCTCTTGCTTTGCAAAACCAAACCGTAGCCCAAGAGACAAAACACCAACTAGAGGCCTCCAAACTGCTTTTAGCTGTCACCATTACAGCTCCAACCAAAGACTTCAAAATTAAAAACCCACACAAGTACTACCATATAAGCCATTTCGTTGAAGATTAGCCTGCATGCAATTCCACTAAACACAAAATCGCCGATCTATATACATTCAAATCCTATCAGAAAGGGTGATCTCTTAAAGCAAGATCGGAGAACCAAAATTAAAGCCTTCCCTTCCCTAAAAGCAAAGGAGATTGACAGAAAAGACACTTGATAATTCGAGAGAATTAGAAAAAAAATTTCTCTCTCTCTCTGTTAAAATAAGAGAGAGTTAATTGCAAATAGATATTATTTTCTTGGAATTAATTTCAAAAAAAAAATAGATATTATTTTCTTAATTGATTAAATAGTACATACAAATAAAACATTCGTAATTAGGAAATGTGATAATATATACTTAAAAATAAAATACTCCCTTAACTGGTACAAGGACATATTAGTCATTTAAGTGAAAAGGGTAAAATAGACATTTGATGTCCAAACCACACTTGAGCCAAGAAGCAGGAATCTGAAACCAGAGACATTTGTTGCACTTTGTCTCAAAAAATAAATAAATAAAAAAGAAAAGAGACAAACGACAGCGACGGATAAAATATTCCGCCCTTTTATACAAGATCAACGGATCAGATGTCTCCTGTCCAAACAGATGTCAGCCGTCCGATTACTACCTCACCAAGATCGGCGCAAGTAAACAACGAGCAGGTCCCAGTTCAGGGAGACTTTCGAGAAAATAGCACAGACTTTTGGTGACTAATTTCCTTTTTGCCCATTTGGCCTTTTATTTTCCTTTAGCTTCAATTTACTCAGGCTGAAGCCTCTGTTGCTTTCTGGTTATTGGAAGGACCCTGAGCCTTGAGCCTGAGCCTGAGCCTGAGCTATTTTTCTTTCTTGCTGCTCTTGTTCGTTGTCGCCTGCAATTCTTGCATTTTTTTTTGCTGATTTTCCTTTTCTTCTTTCTGTGATTTCTTAGCTTTTCAGGTACGTGTTTTTGAAATTTCATGAGCTGCTTTGTTTTCTTCATTTAATTATTTTCCTTTTCAAGTTGGTTTTGCGTAGAAGCTAATATAGTTCTTCTATGCTAGATCTTGATGCTGCGTTAGTTCTCTGGTAAATGTATGTTTAGTGTCTCCTTCTTCTATTTCTTTTTAATTTATTATTATTGTTTTGAGGGGAAGGTTGGTTATGCTTTTGGTTTTTGTATTTCTTTGCATTTCTTTTCCATTTATTTTTGATGAAGATCGTTTGAATTTAAGGTTTTTATTGTTAGATTTTTGTTCTTTATCTGTTTGCTTTTTGGTTGCTGGAAAACTGAAGTAAAAATGAAGCTGAAATTTCATGCAAAGAAAACAGAAAATTACAGAACGAAAAAGAATGAAAAAAGGAAAAGAAAAATCAAACTCACTTTTGAAAGGGAGAAAATATGCATAAAACGCAGTTGACATCCGTCTCTACGACATGCCCATGTATTTATTAGACAACCCCACCTGACTCGAAGGCGCAGATTAATCCCCGGTACCTGAGGTGCTGCTCCTAATCGTAACCCACCATAACTCGAGCACTGAGAGAATCCATTGATTTGAACCGAGTCAGCAACGTGGGGGTTACACCCGAAGTACTTTGCATTGATGTCGTTTTGGCTCTTAAAGAAGAAACCATGTCTAAAAAATGCTAAAGAAATGCCACTTAAATCTTTTCTGTCCCTGTTTTCTCTTTTGATCACCGCTCTAATTTTTCCGTGCTTCAAAATGGCTGATAATCTATCAGGTGACCTTTTGGTGGGTGTTGTGTGTTGTATCATGACAGAACATGATTGCGACGTTTTCTGGATAAACTTCATTCTATGGTGTCAATAAAATTCATACGTTTTATTTAGTTTAGTTTCTTTTTCATTCTATTTTTTGGGCTTAGAATTTTTCTTTTGGTATTATGTATCTGCTGAATGAAGCAACAAATTTGACTTTGGATTTGATTCATTCTAAGCAGTTGGAACCTAAAGAGACTAATTTGTGAAGACGTGATGTCTCCAGCTCTGCTGGGTGTTGAGGAGGAAGGGCAGAGCAATGTCTCTTTAGCGGCCTCTTCGACATCCATTGATTGTATCTCCCGGAATGGCTGTGGATTGAAAGAACGTAACTATCTGGGTTTGTCAGATTGTTCTTCAGTTGACAGCTCTGCAGTCCCAAGCTTATCAGAGGAGAATAAGAACAATCTCAATTTGAAGGCCACTGAGTTAAGGCTTGGTCTTCCTGGATCTCAATCTCCTGAAAGAGAAGCAGATGTTTCGTTGCTAAGTACAGGGAAACTTGATGAGAAGCCACTGTTTCCAATGCTTCCTTTGAAGGATGGAATCTGCTCATCATTACAGAAGCATGTTATTTCAGGCAACAAAAGAGGATTTTCTGACACAATGGATGGATTCTCAGAGGTTAAGGGTTCTCTGTATTCAGAAAAGAACTGGCTGTTTCACTCTGCTGGGACGGAGTCTGATTCTCCGCAATCCGTGGGGCAAGGGACATTTCCTGGTAGTTCTGGGATGAATGCAATGCAATTGTCTAGGCCTTCTGGGGCTCAATCACACATGATGAAAGAGGTGCCACAGAAAGTATTACAGGACCGGTGTCATGGTGCCAATGGAACCAACCTGAACCAGGCTGGTACTTCAAACAACAGCAGCAGTGCCCCTGCTGCCAAGTAAGTGCAAAGAACTAGCCCTTTGGGGAGAAAAAAGGATAAAATAAGGATGGCTGGTTTTGATTTTATGTTTTTTACAGGGCACAGGTTGTTGGTTGGCCTCCAATTAAGTCATTTAGGAAGAACACATTAGCCTCCTCTTCAAAGAATAATGATGAAGTCGATGGAAAACCCAGTTCTGGTGCTCTTTTCGTCAAGGTCAGCATGGATGGTGCTCCTTATTTGAGGAAGGTAGATCTAAGAACTTACTCCACTTATCAAGAACTCTCTTGTGCTCTTGAGAAGATGTTCAGCTGTTTTACTATAGGTAAGCCATTGTTGCATGGTAGTATTTTTTTTTTTTTTTTTAACAATTAGGCATATAGGAGTCTGTTGGTCAAAGTTTTGCAATAAGAAAAGAATCTATTTCAGTGTGGACATGGTTACTATTGTTTGCATGTTAATTTCAGGTCAATGTGGGTCTCATGGAGTTCCAGGGAAGGAAAAGCTGAGTGAGAGCAAGTTGAGGGATCTTTTGAATGGATCGGAATATGTGCTTACATATGAGGATAAGGACAGGGACTGGATGCTTGTAGGGGATGTACCATGGGAGTAAGTTTTGACTTTATATGATTTTTTTATCTTCTTTTCCTTATTAGTGAAATTTGAAGTGATGTAGATGTACCATAATTGTTTAACTTCAAATATTAATGCTAAAGTTCTATGCTGTCTGATGTTGTACATGTGAAATCTTCAAATACATGTTGTATATATGGTGTATGTGGAGAGACTGACTGGCTTTTATCTTCCTATACTAGTAATATCAATTGAAGTGATAATGCAAGCTGATGCTACCAAAGTTTTTAGGTAAAAATGAATGATTGGATGAAGGGTTTAAATTTTAATATATCTGACGATTGTATGCTAGATAACAATAATTTAATTTGTTGTATGGATAATATTTAATTGTATAAAAACTCAAGACTTTATCATCTTGTATAAAATTCTAATCTTCATCAAGCTCCCTTTTGTACCCACAAAATGGATATTGGGCTTAAGTTTGTCAAGTTGTGCAAATATTCAGAAACTTCATATCATTTTCCACTTTCCAGAGTGATAGAAAATGACTGCTTTTTGAATCAAGTCAACATTGTTGTCAATAGAACTCATTGTTTTGGTAGAAATAAACAAATTTATATTATTTATTCTATAATAATCTGTTACTTACTGTTTGCATGATTCTTTTTGCAATGCATGATAAAGTAGTGCATATTCACACTGAGTTGAGATTTCAGGTACAGGGAGTGGTATTTGGAATATCTCAGTTTAGTAGTATTTTCCACTGAGCAGTTCCTTTCACTTAGAAGCTCTTCAGGAAAAATTATAATCATAATAAAAAAAATGTTTCAAGTTGTTGCATTTTCAACAGGTTTACTGATCTTGTAAATCAATGTTTATATTTTTATTCCTGTTCTTCTAGGGCCGGGGGTAGCATCTTCAGGCATTATATCATGATCTCTTTTTTGGGTGCTTTTGATCCGAGTGTAGGCATGTTTTTTTTGTCCTTGTATGTTAGTATTTCCTAGGTTAAATCAAATTACTTCGTGGTGGTGCTTTATCATCATGTACGTGAATTCATGATAATGGCTAAATGTGTTTGCATATTTTATACAATAACACGTGAATGATGACTAATTTAAACGAGTGCATTATATCAAAATATGTGCAGAAGTTACTTGGTGTAAACATGATATTGGTGTTGCTTATAATAGACGCAACCTTTCTTCCTGGAATGAATTGCATTTTATGATCAAAAGCTGGTAGATTTGCTTGATAAACTTGTTCCTGCTCTAACTCTTCATCTTATTTTGCCACAGGATGTTTATTGATACATGCAAGAGACTAAAGATCATGAAGAGCTCTGATGCGATTGGGTTAGGTATGTGTTTTTGTATCTAATGAATTAAGTAAAGAACATAAAGTATAAATGTTAATTCCAGGTGGGGTTAATGCATTCAATACTTGGGCCCTTCCCCAAAAAGAAGAAAATAGGATTATTTTTCTGTTGGAAATGAGAATTTTTGACCGTAATGAGGGCATTTGTGTGAATGGATTTGTGCTGACATAATTGTGTGAAGACTGAAGAGAATTTGAATGGTAATGGTGGATAAAAGTACTAGCCTTCTAGGTATTGTCCTCATTGTCATATGTTTAGTAAAATAGCAGCATTGGACAGCTGATACTATTGTTGTCAGAAATTTGCTGTATTGTGCTTGAAGAGTAACTTGGATGCATTTCTTTTTCATTTGGATATCAGTAGTATGCTTGACACAATTGCTGCTTTAGTTGTCATTATTCTTTAAGAGTTGGTGTTCCTACTGCCCTTAGCTTCATTTTTGGTCTGATGCACAGCTCCAAGAGTGATGGAGAAATTTAAGATCAAGGCCTAGCGAGGCTCTCTGGTTATGCTTGAAGAGGAATGCACTTAAAGTTTATCTATACAGTAGTCAAGTGTTGTGTATTTGATGACTGATGAATCAAAGATTACTTAAATATCATGCTTTCAACTGCTGTGTTTGTTGGATTGTATTGTGATGATATTAGTTTCACTTCATCGAAAGCTAAGGGATTTTATGTCATGAAATTGTGGACACTAAAGCGTTTATAAATGTTTGCTGCGAAACCAATACGGGCCCTGCGTGTCAAGTAGCTAAGTTTCTGGGTTGTCTACTTTCTCCATTTTTTGTTCACCTGGCTTTGAAACGATTAAGTCATTCATATCATATTTTATTGGCATCAACAAATTTATCCCTTCATTCTCTATGAACTCTTCCCATCTCTTGATTCATGATGGGCATGCCCTGAATAGATTTCATATTCCTTTGAATGTTAAATTTTATGTCATGCTCTTTGTTCTAATGAATGTGTGATGGTTCTGTCTGGACATGGCCCAATTTGGGTTGGACTGAAGTCAATCCGGTTGAAATTGGACCAGATTGGTCAAACTCATATTTGACTAGAACCATTTTATATCATTTTGATTTTGACCAATTTGGTTCAGTTCATGATCAAAATTAGAATTGTGGTTTTTTAATAAAAAGATCTTTAAGAAATGTTGTTGAATTTGATCCAATTGGATCAAACCAAATGAATCAAATGAAATGAACCGGGAGTCGAACTGAGGGAAATCCTTCGATTAAGTCCCGAGTCGCTAGTCCTTAAGACTTGCATTGTCAGTCAGGTTCTAGCTTCAGTTCGAAATCAGACTGTCCAGGCTTAGTTCTGTTCGGCAAGCTTAGTTGATCACTTTCCCTTAAAAGGACTTGATATACTCCTTTCAGCTTTAGATTTCAGGTGTATATGCCATCTGGAAAAGCAAGCTCTTTACTTTGTTCTGGATATTTTTCATGGTTCAATTCTTGCAAGCTATATCCATTAATGGATGAATTCATAAATTGCATTACAATTTTATTAAATTTCCTAACGAATTATTTGTTTTCATTGTCTTTACCGATGTTATTTGCTAAATTATTAGTAGGGTGGTATGTTTGGGTTCTCTAAAAATTCAAGAAAGAAGATACATGTAGTGCTTGTTCGGCATTAAATTTGTAGGATTCAAACTGTAGTTTTGAATTAAAGAACTATTTTAGACGTTAGTGGAAAAATTATTTTATTATTTTAATATTTTTATAATTAAAATTTATTAAATTTAATTTTAAATTATTTTTTAATATTTTTTAATTAATATATTTAAAAAATAATAATTTCAATAATAATACCAAACAAGCTTGTAATAAGTTGCTAGTATAAAGACTTTTGACATTAGCAATTCCAAATAACACATTTGATTTTCATGTTAATCCATCTTTTAAAGGCTTAGTTATTTCTTTTTACTTTACTTTAAAAAAAAATTTATATATTAATATTTTTGTTTAAAATATTTTTTTATATAAATAAGAATTTTTTTTTTTCATGTGTTTATTTAAGATATTACCATATTATAAAATTATAATTATAATAACTTCATTAAAAATTGTTGTCATTTTGTAATTTTATACCATTCATAATTAAGTTGCAATTTATTTTTTAAAATTATTGCCAAAATGAGGAGTTATTTTATAATAAACCTGTTATTCCATGTAAAGTATATTATATAAAATGACAATTAAATCAAATAAAGACAATTAAGTTTACAAAAAAAATCAGTTATTATTTTTAAAAGAAAAAACTATTTTTAACATGTGCACATAACTGTATTTTGTGAACCCCATTGTCACTTATTTGATATTGTATCACTGGCTTACTGTTCCACATATATAAACCTACATAAAATTATTGGATTAAAATATAATTTTTCATAATTAAATCTATTACAATAATATTTAAAGAAACTGTTGCATTTTCTTTCGAAAATCATTACCTTTTCTTAAAGAAATTGTCACATCCCTTTAATGTGGTGGTGGGTTGTTTGGAGATCAATCCTTACAGCAATTATTTGAGGTAACAATTATGGTAAAGAATCAAAATTCAACATAATTTAATGGTTGATTTTCTATAGAATTGGTTGACAAGAGTGGCTGCAGAATTTGTTTGTCCAATCTCCAAAAAGATGCCAAGAGTTGGGATAAAATCTTCCTTTCACACTCAAACTTGATTACTAAATCGACTTTGGCTTTTGAGGGCTTGAAGGACACTTATAATTATTCAGAAAATAGTGCAAAATTGTATAATAAAGGAAAAATTATATATAAAAAACTATATTTTTATTTTTCTTTTATAATTATGCCTTATACTAATTAAATTATAAATTAAATTTTGTACTTTTTAATTTTTATCGATTATATCTTATTACCACTTGCGCCATTAATTTACTGATGGAGCTGCCACATCATGTGACAGTAGATTATATAGTTAAGATGAGTTGAAATATATACTAATTGGTAATATAATTAGTATCGGTATGATTAAAAATGAATAAATAAAAATACAATTTATTTAGCAATTTCCCTAAATTTACATTTTTAAACATAAATTATTAACTACAAATATATTTTATATAAATTATTAATTAAAATATATAAATTTAAACGTGTTCAAATATTTAAAATATTAATTGAATTTAGATAATATGATTTCCAGAGGTACTTTATACATTATTAGCTCTAACAAAAAGTGGATCCTCCTTATAATAAATAATTTTTCTTTTATATGTTGTCATCTTAACATAATGGAAAGACGAAAAAATACATTTTCTTTGAATATTTACTATAAAAGTTATATGTAATTAATTAAAATATATACAATAATAACAATTAAGTTCTCAAACTAATTAAAGTTCTCAAACACATTCCTAAAATAAAATTTAAAATTTTCGCTGCACAAATCTTGCCTTTAATTTAACAATTACAATATATCAATATATATTGCAACTTTCCTTTGTGTTGCGTACACGGCCATTACTTATTCTACTTTCCCAACATGGCCATCTCAAAAATTCACTCTGCAATTCCATCATATCATTATGTTTGATGCTTAAATTATATGAATTTAATTATAGTGCCTTTTGAATTTTAACAACCTTTCTCATTTGCAATACTATTATCCCTGTGATATGATTATAGACTTATTGGCTGATTACTGCTTTAATTGATGCTTAAATGGTGCAAACTTAGTTATGATTAATTCCATTATACATTCATAAAATCAAATTTTCAATGTCATTCTTGGTCTGAATGATGACATTTTCAAGAAGCAAGCACCATCCTTTAGTTCCCCACTATTAGATAGTTATGTTGCAACCGTATTTTTGTCGTTGATTATAATGAGGCTTGTACATAATCCACCGTAATCAACAATCATAATAAAATTATTGTATGTGCAATGGTTGTATTTTAAAATGCTGCCATTGCATACTTATTGAAGAGAAACTCTTTTCTTTCTACTTGTTGCCTTTGATATTTCTGCTTTTAGTGGCTTTTATTTCTATGGAGCTTTCACTTTAAGGTTTGAATATTGTTTTCTTTGAGAAAGTTGGACTTGAAATCAAAATTAGATTTGAGTTATTGGGAAAGTGGAGTAGTTAATGAGGTTAGTTATAGTTATTAATTAATTGGTGGAGAAAAGCTGTAACAGTTAATGAATTCTTTTGTCATGATAGATTCCATATTAATTTCTATCTATCCAAACAATATTCTTGCTCTGCTCCGATTTGCAGCAGTCCTTTGTTTCTTACTATGATTAGCAACTTCAGTCATAGCCATAAGCATGTAATTTGTAGCATAAATCACTTTAAAGATAAGATTTGTTACATATTAACTGCACTAAAACTAAAATAATCCACGTTTGCATTGAGAAATAGCAGTAAACTGACTTTTGGAACAAACTTCCAAGCAATATAATTGGCTATATTAAGCTTAACAGTGGGCTTCAATTGGGACTTGAACTTAATACTTCAAAGTCCTATAAACAATTCTAATGCCATTGAGTTAAAGTTCATTACTTATAGAACTTTAGAATTACTAGCATTCATATAAGTCATTTTTGAGCATTTGCTAGGCAGCAGTTCATTTGTAAGTGCTTGATGATATGAAATTTCAACATTGTATTATTGCGTCCTCCAACTTGTACTTATCTTTCATTAGAAGTTCATTTCCTTTTGTCTGATCTTGAGATGTGACTGAATTTACTTAGCAGTTTTGGGATCATGTCTTGATTAACAAGTTGAATTTTCTGATATAGAGTAGGAAAAGGTATATGGATAAGCATCATCAACATTTCTTGAAATATATTTTCAATGACTAGACTGCCTCTTCTTGTCTGCTTCATTGGCTTTTTCCTTTCTTTTCTTTTTTTTTTTTAAACAAAAAAAAGTTACGATCAAGTTGGAGAGTCTATAAGACATTGTTCCCTGGTCGGACTCGGTTTAAAGCATTGTTACATGCCCTAAATGTTGGACAAGTATAACCCAAATCATTCCCCAGTAAAATTTGGTCAGTTTGGGGGTGTCCTTCAACTCTGTCATGCATTAACTCCGAACAAAGATAGCAATGGATGGCATTGTTCTTTCACGTATGTGCCCTATGCTGCCACATCTCGTTATGGTTATGATTCAAGAATGGTAGGACACCCCAATTGAATTGAATGCTTATAATGAACCTTATTGGCTGCAAATTTCTTGACCAGAATATCTCCCTAGTTCTTCGCCTATAACTCCACGCGTTTCCGTTAGCCACCACCCCATCTTTCAGTGCAAAGATTGGATGATCCTAAGGGTTTGATGTCAAAGTTTAGGCTCATCGAATCACGTTTGTCAATACTCCATTTATTCTTCCAATTAAGAAATGGTCCTTTATTACGTCATCTTAGCATTTAATACAAGTCTTAACAGCAATTTTGATGGACAAGTGTAGTGTTCTTGTGGATTGGAAGATAGTAGAAGGCTAACTAATGTAAACTTGATATGGACAGTATTTGATCCTTACTAGGATAGGTGGAAAAGAAGACGATGTAGTTCTGCTTATGGGTTGGTTTTTGCCATTTTCCTTCCATTTTGGTAGGTTCCCATGTAATCTGATATTTGAAAATGAGTTAGTTAACAGTTAAGAAACATTAAAGTGACAGGTTTCGAGCTCGAAATTCAGTAGGAGATAATTATACCAAAAAAGTCTCATTGCATTTGGGTTCTTACTTCAGTAAGTGAACTCTAGGTTAATAGTTGAGCAATATATTTATTTTAATAAACACTAATGATCCATGCCAAAAACAATATGAGTTTTAATGCACCTGATCCTCTAATGCGTCGAAATAGTATGAGCTATGCCCATTGACTCTTTCTGCAGATCATCGAATCTAGTTAATTTTTTCTCTTGGAGGCCTTGCTTTGTTTCTTTTGGAATGTGGCTTTTTGGGTTTGAGCTTTGTTGGTCTATTGAATGGTCCTCTTCTATGCAGCAATGAAATGCTAGCGGCATTATGGTTTGGCTGCCTCATCTTCTCTGTTAACTCTAGGGTTTGTGAATGTGGACCTCGAGTCATTTGTAATGTAGAGCTATTTTTTTTTTTTACCTCTTATTCTGGATTGTACTTCAATGATTTATTGAGGTTGTTCTGTTTAGATTATATTAAAAGACCCATCTTGTACTAACTTCTCTCTTTAATGAAATCTCTTATCTTCGATTAAGGAAAAAAAAAAAAAGAAACCCACAGGAATCAATAATTTCTTGTAGTAGGAATATAATGACTAAGAAGTGCATAATTGTCCATAGAATCTGCTCTAGATGCTAAAATCTCTCTGTAAAATATAGCAGCTATGTAATTGAAAGAAAAGCAAATTACAAGGTAGAAAATTTCAATTTAATCTTGAGATGTAATTAATGTAATAAATGTTGAAGTTCAAATGGACCCAAAAAAGAACATTAGTTATAAATGATATATAAATATATATAGTTAATGGTGGATTCTAGCAGCTATGAGTTGATGGCATGTGCACCAATAATGGCAACCACTCAACCACCAAGCAAAGGCAAAATTCACCTTATATAATTATTAGTATATCCATTATTTATTTGTAGAACTTATTACTCCTCTTGAATTCTCATCTGCTTATCTATGTGAGTATACCTAATTTTAATGGTAGTTTGATGGAATCTCCATGGAACTAATGGCCAATCACGCATAAAAAAAAATCAAAATAAGAAAGAAAAAAAAAAACTCTATTGTTTTAAGCAAGATTAGTAGTTGTTGTGGTGCCAATTTATGTGCCATGTGAGACTAAGGCCAAGCAAATTTGGTGAGCACCATGATTGGTTTTTGTCTTTATGGTAAGATTCATAGTCTCATATCATAATATTTATTTGCTTTGGCTTGCATTTGGGTTGGCCTTTTTGGAATGTTTTATTCTAACCAAAAGGCTCTCATGGTATCTTAACCTTTCAAGATTTGGCCAAGAAGAAGAATAAGTTTTCATGGAAATAAAATAATATTGCAAATTCTATACTTAATAAAAGATTAAGCATATAACCCCTTCTTTTCCAAACTACCCTAGACCTTGCTACAAGTTGGTTCCTATTTAGTTTCGGATTGAAAATATCGATTTGGTTCATTTTTGACTCAAAATGATTTCAGTTTGAAATGGTTTTAAAAAAATTTTGATTTGGTTTCAATTCAGCTCTAAAGATTATTAAATTATAATAAATTTTTAGACATCATTTATTTAATTTTAATGTAAAAAATTAAAAAGACTCAAATATAAACTCAATATAATTTTTTAAAAAAAATTGAATTAAATCGATTCTAGTTTGAAATCACCTTAGAACAAATCCTTATTCAAGGGGCCTATAAACATCCCCTAACATTGATTCAGGGTCGATTCAAAATTCAAAATCATTAGACTCAATTTCATTCACGAGCCGAACCGGCTCTTGATCTAGTCCAAAGTACCCTATTTTCCTCTCTGTTTCGATGGTTTGCATAATCTCTCACATTCCGAAGGCAATTCTTTGTGATTAAAGGCTTCACTTAGATCTAAGCATATGGATTGTATAAGGCCATCAACTTTATTCAATTTGGTGCTTTAAATATCAACTAATAACATCTTTGTGGATCTATCTTATGGTGTGTATTCCAATATCATATGCAAAGTGATTTTCTTTAGAGGTTTTCTTTTACAATTTTTAATATAAAGAGCAATCATACACTTTGATAGGTATGATATACCCTCTTTTGAAAGGACACTATTATTACCCTAAAGTCATTGTTTCCATAGGGGAACAAAGGGTGGTTGTGTACTTTCCCTTTCACTTATGATTTGTGATAATTAGCCAAATTGCATGCCCATCTATGATCAAAATTCACATCAAGTGGTTGTGATATGCCCAAAGATTAAAATAAACAATTTAGCTTTAGGTATTAGATGCTTGGCCCTCCCAAAACAAATGACAATTTTCAATTCCTTCTAAAGCCATAAGGAAGATGATAGACCTAGAAGAAAATGTACCACTTGCAATATTTTAATGGCAAATCCTATTTCAAGTGTTCATCATTCAAGTATAGTCAAAGCCCATAGGCAGGATCATTTGACTTGATCTTTCTATTTTTCTTTTTTTTTTATTTAATATTAAATGCGATTTGAATTTAAAAATTTACCATTATAAAAATTAATGCAAAAATACTAAATTAAATCTTATTAATTATCCATTTTCAATAATTTAGCCAAAGATATTTAACCATGTCACATTGTTAAACTGAAATATTTATTTAAAAGAGATCATATATGTTATTTTATTATCACAAGAAATTTAATAATTAATTCTCTATCTCTAACATTTTCCTTCTTTATAGAAACAGAGAATATTTATTAATTAGAAATAGAGTACAAATCTGTTATATTATATTTTGCATAAATGAAATTAACCACTCATATAAAAAGTAATATAAGGAATTTAGAAAATTTGATAGGGATGGCAACGGGTAGGTTACCCGCAAAAATCACCATACTTGAACCCGAACCTGAACCCGATTAATATTATCAAAACCCGAACCATTACAAAACCCATTTAAAATTTATTCTCAACTAACCGAACCCGTCCCAAACCTGATTATTATAATCCGAAGAAAAACTCGAACTCATTTAATTTTATATATTTTTAATTAATATTTTGTATAAAAATATATTTTAATTAATAATTTATATTTTAAAATTTTAATAATTTCATAAAATATTTAAATTCTATTTTATATAAAATAAAATATATAAGAACTTATAAATATTATTATGAAAATATATATTTCATATTTAATTAAGTATTTATTTAAACGAGTTCGGGTAACAGATATCTAACATATAAAATCCAAACTTGATCCGAACCTGCAACGGGTATTATTTTCAAACCCGAATCTGATTTTATAATACCCAAACCCGTCTTATTAAGATTCGATCGAATCGGGTATCCGCAAAAATCTGATTAATTGCCATCCTTAAAATTTGATTGTGTTGATTGACTAATAGATGGACTGTGCGCTCCACTCTTCGACTCCATTGTCTTTTTTTAATTCCCATCAAATATATATCTCATAAAGTTTTCTTTTTCAAAACAATAAATATTTCATAAAATAATACTATTAAAGTGAAGAAAGTACTATAAAAATTTAAAATCTATTAATAATGATAAATCTGAGAATTTATTCATTTAAAATTTATTATATGAAAAGATATGTCTAAAATTTATTTCAATGTATAAAAATTTATGAGTTATTAAAAAAAATTAATAAAAAAAACGAAAGAAATATCACAACTGAAAATACTCGGTAATAACCACCCAAAGAGAGGTCTCGATATTTTCTTAGTTGGTGGCCAAATGGACGGCTCTTTGACGTTTTAGTACACACAAGTCTCGATAGATTGTGTTTGCCATTATCCACTATTGTAATCTAAAAGAAACAAAGTTTCATCATGACAAATGAGTTTAGGACATTTTAATTGGAAACTTAGAGTCTGCTTGGATGAAGGTGAAAGAGGAATAAATAAAGATAAGGAAGAATAAGTAATTATTTTATCCTTATTTGAGAAGATGTGAGTTAATGGAGGGTAAGAATAAGTAAGGATAATAAATATTCTCCCTTACCCTTTAAATTTTAATTTTTTTTTACATTCCAAATTGGAGTATAAGAAGGAGTAAGGAGAGAGAGAATTGTTAAGAATATTTCTATTTTTACACTCATTAAATTTACTCTTCCTTCACCTCTTTCCAAACCTAAAGAATACACATTACTCTCATTACCTTTCCATTAATTCACTTCTTTCCAAATATAAGATTTTTTTTTATTATAACTCTCATTACCCTTTCGCTTCTTTATTCCTTTTTACCAGTCCATTAATTCACCTCTTCCATTAATTCACATTCCTTATTGCTTATGCCACCATAGAATGCAACATAGCTTTTCTTACTTGATAACTAATCATTTCTCTGTTTAAAGAATATCCCACACCAAACGACAAATGTTTCAGTAATTTTTTTGAAGTTTTTATTTGGATAAATTATAAGATATTCAATAAATTTACAGTTGAAAGATTAAAAATTCAAACTTGATATCTATCATATAAATAATATGACTTTGTCTACTACATTAAATCAAACTAGATAATTTTTTCTTAATTTTTAATTAAAAAAATCAGTATATCACATACCGATAAATAGTGAAAATTTAAGAGAAAATAAAATATTTGTGTAACAATAATTGATTCATCAGAACACTATTCTAATAGCATTCATATTAACTATTTTATAAATTTTTTAATTATCATAGAATTAATCCAAGTCCAAAACTTAAAATTTTATATTATAATGAGATTAAGATGTAGTTTGTTTCATAAAAAATAATTTTTATAGAAAAATATTTAATCTAATATTAAAATTAAATTAAATTTTTATAAATTTAAACAAATTAAACTATTTTTTTTAAATTGAATTGAAATCAAGTTAAATAATTTCAATTTGATTATAATTAATATTTAAAAATGAAAATATTTAATTATTATTAATTTACATTAAATTAGACTAAAATTAAAATTAAAATTCAGATCTAAACTGCTCAAACTCTATAATTCTATTTAGAATTTTCATTTCATAAATTAAATGCTAATTTCGATTGAAATCGGACAGAAATATATATATATATATATATATATATATATATAGAAAGAAAGAAAAGTAAGCAATTAATCTCATCCGGTAGCCGGTAAAGCTTGACGTCCAAAGAGTGAACAGGGAAACATAGTCAATCGGGCAAATTATAGAACACATTATATATTTACACAAAAATAATTATATAATAAAATAAAAAAAAATAAAATTTACTATTTAATTAATAAAAATACACATATATTAAGTGTACCTCTAATAATTTGACTAGTCAACCGCGAGAAGGAAAGAGGCATAAGCGGTAAAATAAATAAATAAATAAATGATTTTGGTTGCAGTAAACGAGGTTAAACTAAAATAGTTAACTGCTAATTGGTAATTGCATCAAATTTAATTTTTAACTTTGGCGTTTGATAACGGCCGTACCGAACCGCGTCTCAAAAAGAGTTCTTTATTTTTTTGTGTTCTTTCGGAAGCGTATCAAGAATTGGACAAACAAAGACGTCCACCTGCGTGTTAGTGATTCTCAAATGACAAGACAGCGAACAGTCAGGCGAAGGTAACGGCGTTTGGAGGTGAGCACGTGCGTTGGTTTTGACAGTGAGAGAATGTGGCGTCAAATTTGTCAACTCAACCGTCCTGGCGATGCTTTTTGGGAAGGTACTTCTTTCTCAGATCCCACGTCTACTCCCATCACTGTCTTATTTATTTATTTATTTATATTTTCTGCCCTCCAAAATGCTTGCTACATTATTATTTTATTAAAAACAATTTTATAATTAATTATTTAATTTTTATATTTTAAAATTATGTTAAAAATTCCCATTATTTTATTTTATTAATATATTAATTAATTAATTCAATTTTTACTATTTATTCTACTAATCACCTCAATTCAATGAGAGTAATTAACTTTTCAATTCCATTATATCCTTGGAAGCTAACTTTTTAAATAATTTTTATAATTTGTACCGAAATTTTATTTGATATTTTATTTTTATTTTTAAATTTTAACTTATTATTAAAATTAAATCCATAAATTTTAATTTTTTTTCACAAAATATTCCTCTAGCTTGTAATGATAAATTTTTAAATTAAAAAATTATTCTAAATTACAATATAATATCTATAAATGTAGTTTTAATACTTTTCGGTAAAAGATAAATTCTCTATCTTTTTAGAAAGCAAATCATTATAACGATATTAATATTTTTGTGTTAAATTTAAATAGTGATTAAAATGATTGATTTTTTTAGTGTCAAAGGGAAAGAAATAAAAGATAATTAAAAATTTTTTTTAAATTGAAAACTTATTATAATAAGTTAAAGGGATTTTCGTGAAATAAAAATAAAGTTTATGGAGTTTTTAATAATAAATTGAAGTTAAAGGATGAAAGTGAAACATGGAGTAAAATTCAAGGACGAGTTATAAAAATTACCCAACCCCCTAAGCCACTCTCTTCTAGTGCTACCTCCAATGGGTGAAAAATTATATTACGAATATGAGATTTTACGAGGCACATTATATGAAATGACAAGTTAATAAAAATTAAATATGTAAGTGATTTTAGTTATTGAATTTTAAAAAAGTAAAAACTACATTATAGTTATAAGTAGTTATAATTTTATAGAGTCCGCTTATCTATAAAATGATAATTCTTATTTGTTTATCATTCTATATATATGATATCCTACATAGAATCACCGATATACTCTACAATTATTCCCAATGGGCCCTCTTTTCTCACCCATCCATTCATAAGAATGATAAAAGGCTAAGTTTTTTTTCTAATATTAGATTCGGTTAAAACAAGTTTAAATTTGAAAAGTAAAATTTGTGCTAGATTTGAGTTTTATATATTACGTATCAATTGCTCGAAATTATTTATTTAAATAATTGATTAAATATAATATATATATTTTATGATAATATTTATAAGTTTTTATATATTATATTTAAATAAGTAAAATTTATATATTTAAAATACATCATTAATTAAAATATATAATATTAAATGAGTTTAAACATTATTCATATATATATATATATATATATATATATATATATATTTGAGTTTAGAACGAATTTTAGTGTTAAGAATAATAATTGGATTCGAATTCGAACAGTATAATTCTCACACTTACCCTAGTCATTCATCCAAATCCAATCCCCTTCTCCATCCATTCAATCTACCAACTTCTGTCTGTTCATCAATCTAATACACACTCCATCTTTAGAAACTAAAATTTTATAGGAATTCATGCATTCTTTTTTTTTTATTAGTTTTTATATTTAGAAATTTAATAAATAAAATAATTTAATGTCTTTTAATTTAAAAAAAATATATTTTAAAGAAAATAAATATCATGTCAAAAATAATATAATTATATAAAAATTAAAATTTTTTTGCACAAATAATTTTTTTTTTTCAAATGAAGTAAATAAAAACCAACTGCTGCGAACATGTTTATGGTCGGAATAAATTCCATAAAAATATGATTCAGATTATCATCTCATCTCATGAGATCATTTTCTTCATTAGTTTTTTAAAGAATTTTCTAGATTATATGTTATTACTAAACTAATATGTGTTTACATCACAATTTAATTTTAATATTTTTGGGTTTTAGTTAATTAATGGATCTTTTAATTTCTCAAATCTCTCATCTTTTTGCAAATATTTACATTTTCTTAAAAAGTAATTTATTTTTTTAATTAAGCATAAATTTTACATTTTTTGCAATTATTTACTTTTGAAGCAATCAACAATGATCAGCTTTTACTTTTCAAGTACAACATTTACTCTTTCATGCACAAGTGATCTTTTAATTTCTCAATAATTAGTTCTAATTCTCAAATTTTTCAAGTTGATCAAGTAGAAATCTTGATAAAACACATCCTTGTGGAGTCAAGGAACCCAAAGTAAAATTCGATGAGGCACTATGGCTTCTTTTTCATAACAAACCATTGGTTTGGGCATGATGTCCAAAACTTTAGTGTGAAATGTAATACCTTGAATTTTTAAATAATTATTTTATATGTAGTATGTGAGTTTTAACTAGTTGGAGGGATTAGATAATGTTGTTGAGATATGAATTTGAGACTTGTGATTTTAAAAGTGTGATTTGAGCTACTTTGCAGGCTGGGTAGGTCATAGGTATAGGAAAAATTCTGTCGAATTTTTGGCAAAAACCTTAGGGCTGTCTTTTGATTCTCTACAGCTTTGTTTCAAATTGTTTATTGATAAATTTTGATATATTGTTTAGGTGAGTCGGGATAGTCTTCTTTCTCTGCCCAGCCGCCGCAGTAACCTTTTGTAACACCCCTATTTGTATAGCGTGGTATATTTCACTGTTCCAGTGATCGGAGTCGGTCCGGACAATTAAGGGGATTAGAACCACACTTAAGACAACTAGATAAGCCATAAACACAAATAATTAGTAATTATCAATTAGTT
The DNA here is from genome assembly GCF_030052815.1 of Hevea brasiliensis. Classification (NCBI taxonomy): domain Eukaryota; kingdom Viridiplantae; phylum Streptophyta; class Magnoliopsida; order Malpighiales; family Euphorbiaceae; genus Hevea; species Hevea brasiliensis. The sequence goes on from NC_079502.1 coordinate 92,159,444, forward strand.
AAGTATAAATAAGAAAAACAGAACATAAGAAGTTAAATGAGTCGAGAGTCACAGCGATGGGTGACCTTCTCGGGAACGATTGCAAAGTCGATTTAAACTTAAATTTCGAATCGTAAAATGTGACGCCGCGGTCCTTAGGACCATTACAAATACAGTGGAAAAGAGAAAATCATGAAGAAGAATTGTTAATCCAGTCAAATAATTAGGTCAAGAAGCCGGAAGAAATATTGAATTATTTGCAAACCGGGTTGAACCGGCAAGGGGCAATTTAGTCAATTGACCCCGAGAGCTGACTCCTGACCCAACTGTCAAATAAAATTAGAGCAAAGAAAATTTCGGGATCAAAAATTAAATTAAAGAACTAAGGAAAAATAAATGAAAAAAAAAGAGAGAAAATGGAAAAGTAAAAAGTGATGACATCATGCATGACCTAATGCATGATGCAATAATTACTATAATTAAAAAAATTTATTTAATTGGATTTATGGTCTTCCATAAGATAAAAATACAAGAAAAGAAAGAAAAAAAAAAAACAAAAAAGGTATCATCTTCCCTAAGTTGCCGCCCTCACTCTCTCCCTCTCCCTCACCAAAACTCCATTGAAGTTTGCACTCAAGCTTTCGTTCCCTCACTTAACCTTAATTTCTACCACAATTATTTCATAAAACCTTACTATCCACACTTGAGAAGAAGATTTAGCAAAGAAAGAAGGAAGAAAAAGAGGAGATTGAAGAAGGGAACATCCAAATTAAGGTTAGTAATTTAAGTTTAAAAAATTTAGTTTATACTTTGTGTGTTTAGCTCAATTAACTTAGATTTTCACTTAAAAATCAAAGAAAACAATTGTTGGGAGACTTTTAGTGAATTCAGCCAGCTAGAGTTTGCTATGGATATGCTTGTGTTTTGATTGAATTCAATATGTATGAAAGCCTAATTGAGTTGAGGAATGATATTGGTATGCTTAGAATTAATTGAATGTAACAAATTGAGAATTAGGGTTTAACACTTAGGGTTTAGGAGATAAAATTTGGAGAAACAGTGAAATGATGTATTTGACCTAGTTTGAGGTGAGAAATTGTCATTTGTGACCAAATGAAGTGTTTTGGAAGTGTTGGAGTTGAGTTTAATTTCGGATTCAATGTGGTCATACTGCTAGCAGCAGGACCAAGGTCCCTTTGAGGGACCAAAACTGAAAATTTACAAGTCCAATTAGTATGAGACCAATTGGGAATGAAAATAGACATAAAATGACACAATTTTCATTTAGGAATCATGCCCAAAAAGTGGACAAAACCTAGTGAACAAATTGACCAAATCCGGAAATTCTCAGTCTGCCCTGTATAAACTGACTAAATGAATAATGTTTGTTCATTTGGCCATAACTTGAGCTAGGCGGGTCTAAATGACCTGAAATTTTACCAGTGAACATTTTAGATATAGACCTAAAACTTTCATGGGGAACACAAACCCAAATTATGCCATTAACCAAGTCATTTGGCCACCCCAAGTTGGTAACCTAAAACTGCCAGAACCAAAATTTGCCCAGAAATCTGGGTTAAGTCCAATCCAGCAGTCATGGTTCAAATGGCTATAAATTGAGCTACAAAACTCTAATTGGAGTGATTCAAAAAGGAGAATAAACTTAAGACAATAGGGAACATTTTCTATGGAGAAAGTTTTGCCAAATTCTAACAGTAAAATGACCAATGGAACAGTGCAACTTAAGACACCAAAACTGAAAATTTGCAAATTTGCCTAAAAGACTTAGAATTTGAGTAAACAACCAAAACCAACAAATTTAGTGACCAAAATGTGGTATGTGGGTGAAGTTGGAATTTCCATACCTATTAAGCCTTAGAAAGTCAACAAATTGACTTGAATAGTGTAGTGAATAGTAACCCCAAAACACAAAAATTTAAAGAACGTCAAGTTTAGCATATTAGAGCTAGGTAAAAGTAAATTTAAATTTATTTTTGGATTTATGCTAAGTTATGATACTGAAACACTGTGAAACTGTGTGTTTCAGTGGAAAAGAACACCGGGAAATAACCCGAGGAATCGAGTCAAGGCCAAGAGGCGACTCGTTTAAGGTTTGTGCACAACGTATAATTTTTGTAAATTATCTTCTGCATATTGTTTTGAATAATTTGAAATAGTGAATTGTGACATTATTATGATGAAGTATTTATGATGCTTTTGATTTAAATTGTTGAAAGTTATTGTGTATATTTGAAATGGCAATGTTTAGTAAATTGTTAAGATAAGTTTTGAAACCGCAGTGTCATGACCATATATTTGAACACCTCACTAGCATGACTAGTGGGGGTAATCAGTCTCTAATTTTGATTCCTTCTCTGGTTGAAGTGTTGAGGTGTGTGCCAGTAGAAGAAGAAATTGAATGGATATCCATATATTTGAGCTAGCTAGCCTTGTGATGTGACTTCTTCTTAGCCTCTGGCTATTGAGATTATTTTTGTTTCGAATGGCATGATATAACCGCGGGTTTTATGAAATGTGTTTTGATATTTTGAAATGAAATTATTTGGATTAAAATCTCATAATTCGTGTTTTATATTTAATTCTCATGTTCAGTCAAATTTTTGAATAAATGTGATTTAAATTCTGCATAAAGATTATTTTAGTATATTGTGCACCACTGAGTCCTAGTACTCAGCGATAGCTTTTATTGCTGTTGCAGATATAGAGACTAGAGGAGCAGCAGATTGAGCTACTGAGGATTGTGGAGCGACTTACCATGAAGTTATATCGGGTATAAGTTATACCCTGACTGTAAATATTTATTTTGAAGTATGTAATGCACGTAATGGTATGGACATGTGAAATCGGTCTTGAGCAGCTTGTACAAAGTTTGTATAAAGTTTGTAATAAAATTTAGTTTGAAATAAAATTTAGTTTGAATTTCTTTTAATGTAAATTCTTAGTATGATGTATATATAAATTGTTTATCTTTAATGAAATATGAATGAATGAAATTGATTGACAGTATCTTGATGATTACTGAATTTTTTGGAAATTGAGAAATGAGGATTGTTGAATTTTGAAACTTGAGAAATTGGTTGGAATTGATTGTGAATTTGAAAAAGTTGTTGAGAAAAATTATTGGAAGTGTTTTTTTTCAAGTATTTGAAGAACTATTTTCTCAAAATACAGACGGCACTCTGCCAAAATTTTTATAAAATTTGCGAAAAAATAAAATGGGCCAAAAATTTTAACTATTTTTCAACTTTGAATAAATGATTTTAATATCTATTTAGAAATGCTCACCACTTATAAAAAGTAAAAAAATTGTTTTAAAATTCCTTGTAGGGTACTTAATGAGTTATCAGTAGGTGAAGTGCGGTAGTTCATTAAGTATTCTACGGGATCATGTTATGCCTTACAGAGAGGTAAGGTGTAACACCTTTAAAGTGTTGTGAGTAGATATTTATTTTATGTACAGTTTCAATATTATTATATTTCTGGCATGCTCATGCATCACTTATATATATATGTATATAGTTAAATATTATGCATACCCCGTAATGCATTTGTATTTGATGAATACTATTTTAGTTATTGTGTTTTGATAATCTGGTGCTTTGTGCATGTCGGCCTGTGTGTGGTGTGTTGTGATGGATATGAGTAGGACGGGCAAATATGCTTGAGCTAGTCTCACTTGGAGCCTGGTCCTTTTTGAGGAATCGGGGAGAGTATGGTTTTGAGTTGATCTCGCTGACCCTCATATATGAATTATTAAGTGAAAGTCCAGCTCGAGTTGATCTCACTGGCAGGCTTTGGATTAAGAGAGCTGGGTAGGGGGATCAGCTCCCCATATATGTATGTGTCAGTATGGGTTTAACATGGGTGCGTGAGTGCTCCAGATTATCTTTGATGTGACTTAATATGATTTGTATGACTTGTCTGAAGATGATGCATTTCATTTCCAAGGATGCATTAGAATTAGATAGTTATAGAAATTATATGTAAAATAAATATTTACTCTCTGAGTCGAACACTCACTCCTATTCACTATTTTTCCAGGTTACAGGAGAGTTTTTTTCTTGAGTTTAACTTGCTTTCATTATTCGTAGGTCCCCTTGCTATTAATTTTATGTTTTGTACTGTTAAGTATAAATTCTAGTCCTCCGCATGTATAGAAACATATCATTTAGTTTGGGACTGTAATATTTATCAATTTGGGATTGTAATCTATAAACTTTAGGTATGTTTAATTGTGTGGTTGAATACTTATGATGGATGAGGGAGTTGAGCTCCCCAAATGTGTTTTTATTGAGATTACAGGTCGGTTGAGTTAATAACTCCCCGTTGGATAGTCCATTTTATGGCTGAACTCTATCCGGTTGATTTCTTGAAATTAAGCTCAATATGGGCTTATTGATGAGTTAGGGTTTAGTTGGGCTTACTAAAGGCTTCAGGGACCTTACGCTGACCCAAGTCCTAGCGTCAATTCGGCTCGTCAGATCAGTTCGTGACATGAAAATTGCGAATTGAATATAAATGAAGAGAGTAGAAAGTAGAAACATGTCCCACTGAACGTGCCAAAAATTGTTTTTGCATGAAATTGATTTTACTCAATTTATACATGTCAAAGATGGATATGGCCGATCATATATGCTTTTGACACATATAAATTAAGTAAAATCAATTTCATGTGGAAAAAAATATGTTATTGACATTTTTTTTTCCTTAATATTTACAAATTCTATAATTTTTCCTTGGAACTATTAAAGTTGTGGCATTTTTTTCATGATGAGCCACAAATTTATACTTTTACATATTCGCATGAATTTTTTATGCTTACATAGAAAGACAAAGATCATAATTAAGGGCGGAGTCAAGAAATTAAGTTTTTAAGATAAATAAATTTTATTTTATTTAATTCAAAGAAAAAATAATTTATATAATAATAAAATATATATTAAAAATATATATAATAATACATGTAAATTTTCAATACGTAATGACAATTGAGTAAAGAAATAAAATAAATTAAATTTACAATTGTCTTCAACCAGTTTTTATTTTTTAGAAGGGAAATGCTTTTTGACACAAAAGAAATGTCACAAATGGCACAAATGGATGTAAATTATCTAACTTACCCTTCATATGAATGGAGGGAATATTGGGAGGGAAAATGGTGAACCAAACTTGGTGCCATTATTACTCATTAAAGTAAAATAATCTATCAACTAACTCATAAATATTGCTTGTGATAGTTCCAAAAGAATAATTAATGAAGCTAGCTACCATTTTGTATTAAATGAAAGAAGTTTAATTAATATTACAATGAAAGCAACATATCAAAATGAAATAATCTCAAATGGAACTACTAAAAGAATAATAATCTTATTTTTAATCTGTTGATTCATATAACTCTTTGAAGATGGAAGTGACAAACGAAATAATGCATAGGAGGGTAGTTACTGATGTATTCGAATGTAATGAAAATGACAGTATTTTCAATGAAGAAGATGACACAGTTGATGAAGATACTGTCAGGAATGAAAACTCCATGAATGCAGAGATCGAGGAAGTGAACTCTATGGATGACGGTCTTCATATTTTTTATCAAGGAGATGATGAAGATGTTGAAGGTGTCGACATGAGTGAAACTTCCATGAATGAAGGTATGCAAGAAGGGAATTTTATCGAGGATGTTCAACATAATTCTGTAGATGAGGGTCCACGACTAGGTATATGGTTTCCAGGTGTGGACAACATGTTTGAGTTTTATCAAGAGCATGCGAGATTGCAAGGTTTTAGTGTTGTAAAAAAATCATGTTCGAAGGGCCAGAAATATTATTGTATCAGTTGTGATAGGGGAAGAAAATCAAATGCTAATAAGTCATAAAAAAAAGATTGAATGTCCTGCAAAGATAAATGCAGTTGTACGAGACAACGGAATGTGAGAGGTCACTAAAACTATATCAAGACACAATCATGATCTGGAACCTTCAATGTGCAGGTTTATGCGTGGTCATAGGAAACTATCTCCTAACATGAAGAGAGTTTTAGAGGCTACTGACAGATGTGTCATAAGGCCTTCCAAGAACATTAGGATGCTCGAAGTGGAAGTGGGTGGGCCAGAGAATCTGAGTTGCTTGGCAAAAGATTATAGGAATTTCATTGAAAATGAGAGGAGGCTACAGTTATGTGATGGTGATATAGGGGCAATTAGCAAGTTATTTATGACCATGCAACAAAAAGATCACAATTTTTTATATTTAATGCAACTTGATAGTGACAACAGGCTATGTAATGTTTTATGGGTTCATCCTTGTGGAAGAGCTGCTTATCAAGAATTTCATGATGTTGTGAGTTTTGACACAACATACCTTGTTAACCGGTACAGAATGCCTTTTGCTATAATCGTGGGAGTAAATCACCATGGTCAGTCAATTCTTCTTGAATGTGCATTGATATCACATGAGGATGCAGACACTTTCAAATGGTTATTCAGTACATGGATTGAAGCAATGGGGGGCGTTCATCTTGATGCCATCATAACAGATCAATGTGAAGGTATAAGGAAAGCTATCAGGGAAGTAATGCTGCATACAAGACACAGGTTTTGCTTATGGCATATTTTTCTGCAAAGTGCCTGAGAAGTTTAGGAGTGCAAATGATTATGAAAGCGTATCCTGTGAGTTTAAAGTAGTGATTTATGACAGCTTAAGTATTAAGATGTTTGAGAGTAATTGGAATAATTTTCTAACGAAGCACGGCATGGAAAGAAATGAATGACTAATAAAGCTTTATTCTGAGAGAGAGAATTGGGTGCTTGTTTACTTGAATCACAGATTTTGGCCTGGAATGGTATCAACACAAAGAAGTGAGGGAATGCACGCTTATTTTGATGGTTATGTGAACTCAAGGAGCACGTTAAAGCAATTTGTTGATTAATATGAGATAGCAATTCGGGACAAGACAGGTAAGGAGTTCCATGCTGACCACCTATTAAAATACAATGTCATAAAATGCCAAACTAATTGCAAATGGGAGAGGCAGTACTAAGTAGCATTCACAAATTCTATGTTCAAACAAGTTCAAGCTGAGATGAAGCGCATGCTGTACTATTTCATTATTCATCCTACACCTGAGGAAGCTGAGCAATCTGATATTCATCCAGGTGTTGAGAAAGTCAAAGTCATGGAGAGGTCAATATTAAATGATTGGTATGTGAAAGAATTTGTTTATGAGGTATTTTATCGGGAAAATGACCAGTATTTTAACTTCTCTTGTAGAAAGTGGGAATCAAAAGAATACAATACTGCCACATCTTCACCTTAATGGCTGTGAAAAATGTACAGTTTATCAATGAACGATACTTGATTAGAAGGTGGAGAAAAGATGTTGTTCGCCCATATAGTAAGATTTTTTTTTTGATGGAGCATATCCACAAATGCCAGATGATTATAAGAAATACAAAGAGCTAGAGAGGTCGTTTGGTGAAGTATCTGATTTGGGTTTGTCTAACAATGAGATGATGGAGTTTATAAAGCAACAATTAAATGAGTTAAAGCAAGCTTTGATGAATTGGCAGGGTGGGGAACACAATTAGAACACACAACATACTAAACAAGGGAATTTGGAAGAGAATGATGGTGTTAGTCAGGGGGATTTGACCATTAGAGATCCAAAGATTGTTACTAGCCATGGAAGGCCATGGGAAAATAGGTACAAGTCAAGTGGAGAAAAGAAAAAGAAAAGTACTCCTAGTGGAAGCAGAGGCAATGGAGGCCACGAAAGAGGAAGGGGTAGAGGATGAGGATCAAACAATAGAAGGATAGCAATCCTGATCAGGTACATTTATATTTGATTATGCTTAATTTTTTTTTTAATTTTTTAACATGTTTCACTACTAATATTATGTTACGTATATTTTCTTTGTTTTAATATGATCTTTACACATTAAGTCTGGACAACAAGGTAGACAAACCTATAGAAGCAATGCAAGTACATTTAGGATGCCAAGGAGTAATTGAAGATATTTTTGCAGGGGGTGGTTCCAATGTCATCACTAGTGAACATAACTTGGACATACATATTGATCTTAAAGGGTATGTTATAGATTTTGGTTTTTTATTTTACATGAGAAAGGTTTTGTTTATTGCTCTCAAGTGGAGGAATTTGTTCTCATTTTTACAGTGGAACTGTATGAACAGATAAGTGAATTAGATTTTAAAGTTAACTTTTTCCCTAAAAGAATGTGAATGTTTATCAGTTGTTCCTTATGCTTATTCACAGTAGCTTTTGCTTTTCTTTTTTAGTTGATGAATCTTCAAAAAATTATCATAAGAGGTAGAAATTTGGACTTGAGAAATTTTATTACCTACCATACAAGAGTGAGAGAAAAAAGTCAAAAGTATATGTTTAGTCAATAAACTCCTAAAGAGGATTTGCAAGAACTTCTGAAGTAAGGGAATCTACTACTGGAGCTTTTAAAAGATACTTTCAGACTATTAACTCCAAAGCCTATATTGGTTTTGACAATACCAGAGATATGCTTAGGTTATATCCATTATCCAGAAGTTCTTTATGGTGCCCCAAAGATTCTTCTGTATCATGCATTGGTGTTGGAAATAGACCTCATATTTTTGCTGGCCACACTACTCACGACCTAATGACACAATTCATTTATGAGGTATTAATAAATAATCAAATGTTAAAATGGTTAATTATAGTTATGCTTCAAAGTTGATTTCATCATATTGTGCTATTGAATACGAAATTTACATGTTGCATAATACAAGCATAATGAAATGTAAACTACAAGGGCTTCTTTTCATCAGATGAGTGTATTAGATCTCCAATGTTAGTTTGTAATGCATCATTTAGAATATCATTTTATATGCATAAAGAAAAAAATAAGGTACTTGCATTTAATATTGCATGAATATTTCAAAAGACTAGCATTATGCATTGCATGACCACTGATTGTTCACAAAGCTAGTTGATAAGTTGCAAATAAATAGCTTATTCTTTAACACCAACCACATTAAAATTTACTTAAACTTGGTAGTAAAATTTTATTGGCTAGTCTCATCCACTCATTTAATCTTAGCAAAGGAATTATAGCCATCAAGCTCATGACCCGAAAATAAAGATAACCACATAAAAATGTTTCATACATTCATATAATGGTTTTAGACATCATATCCAACTATTTGTGACCCACGTCTCACAGATACAAAGAAACTTGTGGAAGTACACTGTGTGAATGTGCATTTATCTCCTTTTTCAACTCCATAGAACTAAACAAATCGAATCCAGCCACTATTAATCCCTGTTGAGTAATGAACATTCAACTTAGGTGTTCCATGAATGTGTCTTCGGCACACATATCCAACTGAAAATTGCATAGATTGAAGGTGGATTTGAATAACAATTGTCTTGCTAACATTGCCAATCTTATGCAAAGCAGCACATGTAGGTATGTCCTTTATTAAAAAAAAAAAAAAAAAAAAGTATTATTCTAGTTCAATCATGATTAGGAAGAGACAATTTTGTCATCTTGATAACAAAAAATAGAATTCATCTACCACTTTGTACATCCAATTCGTCCTATTCAGAACAACCGTGAATGACCAAGGTAATTCTTCAAGTTGTCGGGACACTGTTTTTGACCAAAAAAAATAAAATAAAGAAATCAATAATATAATCAGTAAACATATAAAAAATTATCATTAAAGAGTATGATTTATTACCTGGTGTAACTACAACATTCTTTAATGGATATTGGATTTCAGTACCCATGGTATCGAAAATTCTTACATTGAACTCTCCAGGAATGAAACTCATTAACTGGCAACTATATCCAGCCTTCACACCATAAAATTTTAAGAACTGTTGTAGTCCCTCTCTCATCAAGCTGTTACCCAGTCTAGCAATGACATTAACGTCCCAAGTTTCCTTCGTGGGCATGCATAAACAAAAAGTTGATTCACGTGCAGTGGTGTAATCCCTCATGTGTTTTGAAGGAATTAACTTAGGAAACAAAATAATAATAAAAAATCAATTGATTATAATGATGTTGTGAAATATTGAAAAACAGTATAGGAAATACATAAAGCTAATATAGTCTTTCAACTTACAATTATACCGTATTTAAAATCATCATCATGCAGCATCACCCAAAAAGAGTCAGCCATGAGGATACTTTCTGAAATGTTTTATAGAGAAAAAAAGGAGAATGCTTGCAGGTATGCAATGTTAATCAACTCAGTTTTTCTTTACAAATAGTGGAGTCAATGAAGTAATGGGAAACTTAAACACTCATTAACAGTAGGGTCAAAACTGTGATACATTCTAATAGGTTGAAACACATTGATTTGTGTTTGAATTCAATTATGGTGACTTTTGGTTTCTTGTGCCACATTTAACTCCTTCACCATTTCACATATTACCAACGCCATGCGCAATTAACACAACTTAAAGCTAATTAGTAAACCTTAAAGTGGTCAGCTATTTGGCAAGGATTTAACCATTGACATGTTGGATGAAAATATGTCATGCTGACATATCCTCCGTATATGAATTGTATTAGGTGGTACTTACATAATACAATTTTTATGAAGAGTTAAAATGTCATCAAAAAATATAATTGAAAAAATATAATTGAAAAATATAATTAAATTATCATCATGGAATTTTTATGAAGGAAAAAAAAATAATTATATCATAATTCAAGCATATTTTATAAAGGAAAAACATAATCATATCAGGGTTGAGGCATAACCATGCATTTTTCTAATGGTGTAAAAGGGTCGAGCTTGCTTGCGAGCAATACGAACTCGAGCCTCCCAATATTCATATATGCATTTTCGTCAATCCTTATTGATCCTATTATACTTTTAATTATATATATATATATATATATATATATATATATATATATATATATATATATATATATACTTTTAATTTTTTTAAATATATATATAGCTATAGCCTCAAGCCAATCTCGACCTCCTTGAACTTTCATTGAGCCGAGTTTAAGCTGAATAAATTTTGAAAATCGATGAGCTTCGAACCATCTTTTCAAATAAAATAAAACTTCTTCTCACACTTATTATCTCTATACACATTGAAGAAAACACATCTTTTCAAATACTCTTCTCTCCTTCTACAAGTTTTCTCCATCTTTCACAAATGGAAGAATCAATCATCCATAATAACAATAATAGATTTGTTGATCACTCCAACCACACCAATAATAGTAGACATGAAGATCAAATGGGCCAAAGCAATAGCAGTACAGTTAGACAAGAATCCGAAGAAAATGAAACAGGAGGGGAATCTCAGGTAGGTGAAGCTAGTGATGGTAATGGCAATCAGATTTCTGTGATTCATGATGAGAATCAACAAATTGAGCTAGTAGGCTGTGATCAACCTCCAAGTGTTGGCATGTATTATGCCAGTATTGACATTCTATTCAATGCGTACTTTTCTTATGCTAGGGAAAAAGGTTTTAGTGTGGTTAAGAAGTCTGCTTCAAAAGGCAATGGCAATGTGCGTAAATATCAAACAATTAGTTGTGATAGAGGAAGAAAATCTTATGCAAAATCAATATCAAAGAGAATAAATTGCCCTACACGCCTAAGCGCAATTTTAAGAAGTAATGGTTTTTGGCAAGTGACAAAATTGTAGACCCAACATAATCATGAGTTGGACCCTAATATGTCTAGGTTCATGAGAGCGCTCAGGAGTATACCTTCAGCTATAAAAAGAAGGCTTGAAGCACATGA